>NC_142931.1:33496145-33561145 GCF_046866305.1 Octopus bimaculoides
TATATATATATATATATATATATATATATATAGAGAGAGAGAGAGAGAGAGAAAGAGACAGAGAGAGAGAGAGAAATATATATATATATATATATATATATATATATATATGCACGCGCATGTGTGCGAGCGTGTGACTGAGAGTATGTATGTATGCATCTACGAGAGAGAGAGAGATAGAGATAGACAGTGAGTGAGAGAGAGGGAAGAAGTGATTCCGTGGAAAAGAGAGATAGTGTAAGGTAGAATAGATAAAAATAGCGTCAGAGCGACAGTCAGATAAATGTTCTAGCGAAACTAAGGAAATAAAAAGAAAATGGATAACGCGTCAAAACCAGTTAAAGAATAACGTTCACTATTCTATTATTAGGGAAGTGTGCTAAACGATTATAGGTGAAAAATCCGGCAAAGATAATTTTAAAGTGTGATCCACTAGTTTTGTAAGGTTAGTGCATGTGTGCTACATTTCTTTCTTGCAATCATCAAATAGTTTCATTCTTTGACAATAAAAGATTGATGGTACAAATTAGGCAGACGTATCATGGCGCGCACGTTGCTTTAAAACACACATCCCTTCCGATATATATGTATTGAAGTATTCACCCGCATAAACATGGTGTCACTCTTCGCATCCCATTACTATGGAGAAGGAGTCATGTATTCCACTACACCATGCTACCTTGACGCTTCTCTACAATCATTTTATTTATGAGTAACTGATCTTTGCATCCATACGAATTCTTTTTACAACCTTTTTGCGTACGTGGAAGGACAGTGTTCTGTACAAGGACAAAGTGTATTTTCTTTCAGTTAATATGGATGTGAGGATCTTGTAGGTGGTGTTGAGACATGTTATTGGTCAGTAATTCTTTGGATTTTTGTGTCTTTGGTTTTCGGTAGAAGGTATGTTGTTCCTTCTGTCAGCCAGGCAGGTATTTCCTCGTGGATCTGGATGACATCAGTTAGAGATGCAGCAAAATTTTGGTGTACTTCTGTCAGACAAGTTAGTCAGAAACTACGAATTCTTTCCAGTCCTTGGGGTTTTCAATTTGTGAGACTTGCTAAGAACACATCTTAACTCTTCTTTTTTTATTGCCTCCCATTTCTGCTCTTCAACTTCATGCAGTCTTACTTTCTCACGTTCTATCCAGTGAGCTTAAGCATTATATTCTTTTTAGTTGCTTCGTTTCTTCTTCCAGAACTCTTCCATTTCCTAAGTCTTAGATAGGTCCTTTACTTCTAACATACTTTTGCCATTTTCCCTGTAAAATTTCTTTGCATCCGTCTTGAATATTTTATTTTGTCGATGAAATTTGATTCTTTTGTCATGCTTTCTATGCCGCTGGGCTTTCATTTGTATTCGTTGTTTCATTATTTCTTTGGTTGCAGGGAGGTGTAAAAATCTTTGAAGGTTTCATATTAAACCAAAGATTTCATATTAGCTGCACAATATGAAAGTTTGCTTTCCAAAGACTACCAGGCTAACGTTCTTCAAAACTGTTCTGACCCTAAATGCAAATTTTGCAATAAATTTAATGAAACACTTAATCATCTCATCTCGAGATGTGTTGTGTTGACACCAAACGAATATAAATATCACCAGAAATCATAGGACAATATTTACATTGGAAAATATATAAACGCAAAAAAATCAGCACTTATGCTTACTGGTATGAGAAAGAACTTGAGCCAATCGTTGAACGTAAAAGCATCACTGTCCTCTGGGATTTTCCACTCAACACCAACAGAAACATCCAGGCTAATCGACCAGAGAAAGTAATTAAAGACAGAGAAGAAAATACTTGTAGACTCATCGATGTAAATGTTCCTACTGATAAAATTATATCCGTAAAGGAATTTGACAAAGTAAATAAATATAAGGACATAGAAATTGAAATGCAAAAGATGTAGCATCTTAAATCGAGAAATGTTACTGTTGTTGCCCTATGTAGAGTATAAAAGGGATGTCTGAAACATCTAGATAACATACCAGGAGAACCACGTCTCAGAGAAATCTAAAAGATTGAACTGACAAATACTCTACGCATCATTAGAAAATAAACACCTTTTCCATTTAAATATCTGTGTTGTATTACATGAAGATATTTCACTACAGACCCTGGCACTTCCCCAACTCCAGGTTTTCAGTCGTACCGTAACATCTCTTATCCTTCATTCGCCTTAGGTCTTTGGGTGTGTCTCGGCAAGTGATTGTAACAAAGATACAGATTAAGGTAAATAGTAGTAACAATAAAAGTAGTAGTAGTAGTAGTAGTAGTAGTAGTAGTAGTAGTAGTAGTAGTAGTAGTAGTAGTAGTAGTAGTAGAGAATAGAAAGTGCCAGATAATTGACTTTATACTCACAAATGATGAAACAATCTATCAGAGGTATCGAAACCATAACCTAGCCATATGAGAGGTATAGTACCAGGACCAAAACATTGAATTACCCAGACTATGGACAGTGCGGGTAAAATGTATCGCAGTAGTTATAGATGCGTTAGAAACTATCTTTACAGATCTGAACAGATGGATAGAGGAAATAGGCATAACACCCAGTTTAGTACAGCTCCAGAAAACAATGTTATTAGGGACAGCTAGGATACTTAAGAGGGTTCATTCCTGTAATGTTACTTGTTATAGCCCTATCTTACGATTTTTAATTTTCCAACATTTGTCTAATGTGTTGCATGTATATGAAAATAATAATAACAGTACTAATAATAATAATAATATCAACCTTATAATATAGGATGGTAGGGGTAGCGCTATATTTTAGAGTTTAAATGGTATATGAATTCTAATGCAACTCAGACTTTGATTTATTAGATCTTATCTCAACACTTTCTGCCTGAGTATTGATATTTTTTGTGGTTGAGCATATTGATGGTCAATTATAAGTGGAATTTCAAAGTTACCTTGTGTTTATTTAATTGCCGGGTGGTGAATTTAATTTTCAATTTGAAACAATGATATTCAAGTTTAAACATATTAACAAAGCACAAAAACATGTTTTAGTATACACATTATATTTGCCTCCATGATGGGTGCATACTTACTCCGGGAAGTGAGATATGAGCATCCACGAATAAATGTGTATATGTATATCAACATTCTATGTTATTTACAATGGCAATAGATCACTTTATAATACACCACCCTCTCTGTCCCTTTCTCTATTTCTCTCTCTACTCTTTTGCCTGAAAGACATTTTATACAACCTAGCATAAAGGATACATGTTTTCGGTACAAAATGGATATGCATAATATAAATTGCCTTCCTGTCGACCATCTTAATGTTGAATGAGGGCAGTGTTTTTTTTATTGTTATGTTTCATAATTTTACCCTAGATCTCACATCTCAGCTGCTTCATAAATCAGATAGCACCCAGAGAGCCAAAACATTTTCCATCGAAAATATGTTACTCTCACATCCCTGGTGAGATCGTATGTCTACAAAACTGATATATCTAGAAGAAATTTTTTCTCAAGACCAAATTATTTTTAAAGTACCTAGGTTTTGAGATGCATAATAATAACAAACACAGACACACACACACTCGCGTACACAGACACACACACATGCACACACACTCACACACACACACATGTATAGGATATACATCATAACAATGTAAACGTATATTTAGGTGTGTGTGAATGTGTGTGTGTGTGTTTGTGTGATAGTGTGTATGAGTGTGTCTGTGTGTCTGTGTCTGTGTGCATGCATGTATGTATGTATGTATGTATGTATACATGTATATATATATATATATATATATATATATATATATATATATATATATATATATATATATATTTCCCTTTATCGGTGATTTATAGAAACAAATGTATGAACACGAAGAGAACATAACATATATAATGATGATGGTGATATATGTACGAACGCTTTATTGTAAGTTCCACCAAAGTGTTGTAGATCTCCAGTCGAAAACTTGGTAGTTACATTGATATAAATATATAGACCCATAACACGTCAGTGACAAAATATTTTGCAACAAGCTTTAACAAACGTACATGTAAACGAAGTGCTGGTTCCAGGTAGCATAATATATGTGAACAGCGGAATGTATGTGTTGTAAAAAAGAGATGTAAAGAGTTCCTTTAAATGTTATGATTTACAGAATGTAAATAATGTCCCTATATATCCTTTGTATAACAGTATTTCTGTTTGTAAAATGACTGGACAGTGAAAATCGTTATAACACCGATGTATTGTCAAATAAAATCTTATGTACCTTTTTCATTAGAAAACTGGCAAAAGCGTACTAAATTCCGTATTGGTCATGTTTATTGGTTTCCTAAAGGTATAAATAACGTGTTTATAGAAAAACACCTAAACTACCGTATGTTGCTTTTACAATATTTATATGAACAATCTGTTGCTCGGATAGTCCACCATTTAATTTCATTTGTATAGAAATTCTATCTGTCGAATGAGAATCGAATCTTAAGTAGATAGTTTAGCGATATCTATTTGAAACACAGTGTTTACAATGACAAAAATGCTATGAGGCAAACAATGCATTTTACTGGATGACTTTGTTACATGTAGTTTTGCTGAACATATAGTGGTATGAATTGTCAGTTCCTGAAAATGCTGTATCAACTGATTTATATAAATTTCCGTAGATTTTCAAATTCTGCGTGGAGTTCAGATTATTACTATAACTGAATATATGTTTTAGCCAGTACTAATACTTTTTAAATTTATATTGAGATAGTCAGCTAGATATATAGAGAGGGGAGAGAGAATGTAAACAGAGGGTGAGAGAGAGGGAGATATTAAATTATTGTGAACATTATTTCATTTACTTTTATTATATAGTTGTTGTTGAATATTTCTACTAAGTCATTCTTTTTCGAATGGGATTTTATATGTAAAGTATTGCTTATAACGAAATGAAAGAATACGGGAAGTGGTGTGTCAAAAGTGGAAAAGACAACCCATGGTATATATATACAATTGTCCATTAATTAGAATGATACATCTGTTAGATACAATTCTTCCGTTGCTACCGATTGTATCCATATTTTACAGAAGAGGACTACGGCAACACAAAATTCGTATCTCATAAAGTGACAATATCGATCTTGTGGAAGTTACAACTTGTGACTCTCACATCTGCTTCAAACCATGGAGATCTGCAACAAGACTGAAAGGTCACTTTAGAGGTCACGGACGGAAAGCCACAAATCGTATTGACAAAGAGAAAACACAGAGAGTTAGCAACCCAGTGTGAAAGTGGAACAATGTCTCGTATTGACGTGTGTATGTGTGCGCACAAGTGTGTATGTGTTATTTCTTTACTACTCACAAGGGGCTACACACAGAGGGGACAAACAATGACAGACAAACGGATTAAGTCGATTATGTTGACCCCAGTGTGTAACTGGTACTTATTTAATCGACCCCGAAAGGATGAAAGGCAAAGTCAACCTCGGCGGAATTTGAACTCAGAACGTAGCGGCAGACGAAATACCGCCAAGCATTTCGCCCGGCGTGCTAACGTTTCTGTCAGCTCGCAGCCTTATGTGTGTATGTGTGCATGCGTGTATGCGTGCATGCGTGTATGTGTGTTGGTGTGTTCGTTTGGGCGTGCATGTGTGTGTGTATGTGTGCATGGGTGTATGTTTATTGGTGCGTGCATGAGTGCGTGATGTGTGTGTATGTGTGCTTGTGGGGGGCATGGCTCAGTGGTTAGAGTGTCGGGCTTACAATTACGAGGTTGTGAATTCGACTCCCGGAGCGGGCTTTTGGTGTGTTCTTGATCTAGACACTCTATTTCACGTTGCTTCAGTCAAATCAGCTGTAAAGATGAGTTTCGTCGTCACTGGTGCCAGTCTGTGTTGGCCTCTCCTTTCCCTTGGACAACATCGTTGGTATGGTGAAGGGAGATTAGTATGCATGGGCGGCTGCTGGTCTTCCACAAACAACCTTCTCCGGATGGCTAATTATACATTTGTGCATATAATTTAATATCCACAGTATTTAAATAGGAACTAATAATAATAGTTACATGTCACAGAGACACGATTATTCAGCAGAATTATGTACCTTGCCTTGTATCTCCAAGCTCAATGCATGAGCCTCAACGATTGGTTGGGGACGGAGGGGTGATTGTGTCTGTATGTGTGTGTATAGGTGTGCGTGAGAGAGAGAGAGAGGGAGGGAGAGAGAGAGAGGGAGGGAGAGAGAGAGAGAGGGAGGGAGAGAGATAGAGAGAGGGAGGGAGAGAGAGAGAGAGAAGGTGTAGTTTAATATATGTCGCCCACCACCACTTAACAAACACTTTTGACTTATTTACGTCCCTGTAACACAGCATTTCGACACAGGAGAACAGTAAAATAAATACTGGAGCCGATGTGTTCGATTAAAATCTGTTCATGACGGTATCCCAGTATGGTCAGAGCCCAATGACTGAAATAAATAAGAGATGAATAATATTATTACTGTAAAATTCAGTTATATGTTGTTCATGTACGGAATGAGGAATATAAATGCTTAAAAGTAAGCATATAGTTGACTAGATATTTAAATGCTTTGGACATTTGATGCTGCTTAGTTCATTTACAAATAAAAGACTAATAAAATGTACTTTACTGTTTCAGTTTTCTCAACAAAATAACGTATATTAACAGAGCATTATTTTTAAAGGACGTTGAGAACTGAGTGCATTCACATTTATTAGAGATATAAGATAAGCGAATTTGAGAAGGAACCAAGTTCATTACAGTATAAATTGTAGTTATTTGCTGTTTCCGGTAAACGCACCCTGAAACGTAATTGTTGGAGGTGAACGTTGTTTTCTGCTGGGTCCGGAAAGAAAAATTGCCATGATGAGTTTCACAATTTTTACCTTGAGATCTTCAACTGGAGACGGAAACTCATTTTCCTGACCACAAAGAAATAGTAACTTGTAACATTTTATCGTATACACAAATACCTATTGAATTAAATGGAACTTAGATTTAGATACTGCTCTTTAATGTTGGAAAGCATATAAAACATTATTTTCCTCAAGCATGACCAATCTGCCAGAATCCATTTCGTTATTGTCCAACTAGTTATAGTGGATTTAAGATCCAACTGGACAGTCTCACATCCTATGAACTTTGACAGGTCTTTATTTGTTTTCTCTGTTTCTGGTGTCCATACTATTATCATGTATGTATATCAAGCGTCAAGAAGGCACAAACCATGGCCTTCACAGCCTAGCCAATGCAAAATTATAGTTATTTGCAGTGAATGCAAATTGCCTCGGAGAAGGATTTCCATAAATATAATTCTATCCCAGCAGCTCATCTGAGGTACTTCCAAAGGCATTTTCAGTGGCATGAATCCAATAATTTGACCACCGTCTCTGGTATCTTCCATGTTTCATTGTCACACAAAATAACAGGTCGAATGTATGATAAATATAAATTTCTCTACCATAAACTGCTTAACATAAAGCGCGTGTTATTTTAAGTTTATTTCTCAATTCTACAGGAAATAGATAAACAATAGTATGGTTATAGTGTTACGTAACTTACTTCACGACCACATTATCACTCCGAGTGAGATACTATTGCATACCATTCGCAACATATTTTCGACGCTATATTTAGATTATGTCCTGTACTTTCAAAGTGGCCGATTATTCTAAGAAACTGAATATCTTTCAGGTAATCATCAAATAGAATCATCACAACTCAACACAATTTTTTCCGAAATACTGGCACTCCTTCCGACGACCATCCACATCATTTTCTTGAATCACATTTTTTATCCAGTTTTGTATATAGGAACTGCATCGAGAATGAATTATGGTAAAAGAAATTTGTCCGACGTATCGCAAAGCGGGATCGAAGCAGAGGCCACTTGAATGAAAAGCGAATTTCTTAAACATTTGACATAGCTTTGTAGTTATAAACATATTCACAGTTGCAAACTCACACGTAGGTCCGTACATACATACATACATGCATGCAGGCATACAGGCAGACAGACAGACATTCAGACAGAGGCACAGACCTACTCATATACATGTGTGTGTGCTTAGGTGCGTGTGTATCACATTAGCACAGCTTAACATGTCTTATACTGCAACGCTAGCAATATAGATATCTATGATTCTGTGAACCGACACGATGATTATTACATCTCCCAGCAGAAATTATTAAGCAAATCAAACTAGATTCAAATCACAAGCAATCATATTACTAACAGT
Organism: Octopus bimaculoides; assembly: GCF_046866305.1. NCBI lineage: Eukaryota > Metazoa > Mollusca > Cephalopoda > Octopoda > Octopodidae > Octopus > Octopus bimaculoides. Next base: position 33,504,379 of record NC_142931.1, read on the forward strand.
CGGTTATCAGATAACTCAAGCAAAATATTATTATGCAAAGATATAATCATAAGATCTGGTGAAATTTGTTTTGTGCCTAATTTTCTTTCTTTCCAACATAATAATCATTCTTCCTTTTAGAATGAGAACTATAGGAAAACAATATTTTTTCATGAGAAATAATAATGGCAATAATACACATGACACCGAAATACATCTGGAATACTTATCAATTATTGCGATGTCAATAAATGTTAACTAAAATCAAATTGTAACATTCGCTCTTTTACTTATTGTTTAGTTGTGCTCTTTTGTTCGGAAACTTCAACTCTTGACAAACCCTACAACCAAGGGCTTCTTACATTGTCTTATGAAATACAGTTGGCATTATCTGCTAAGTTCTCAAGACGGTATTCACAGGCCTCAACCGCTCTATAGGCACCCAGTTCCAGTGATCATCGTTTGAAAATAGCTGACATACTGTCATATCAAAATTAACATTGTTTTTCTAACACCTGAAAATTTGTCCGCAACTCACACTTTTCAGCATATGTTGTTGTTGGCACTCAGTCGCTTACGACGTCGAGGGTTCCAGTTCATCCGATCGAAGGAACAGCCTGCTCGTGAAGTTAACGTGCAAGTGGCTGAGCACTCCACAGACACGTGTACCCTTAACGTAATTCTCAGGGATATTCAGCGTGACACAGTGTGACAAAGCTGACCCTTTGAATTACAGGCACAACAGAAACAGGAGGTAAGAGTGAGAGAAAGTTGTGGTGGAAGAGTACAGCAGGGTTCGCTACCATCCCCTGCCGGAGCCTCGTGGAGCTTTAGGTGTTTTCGCTCAATAAACACTCACAACGCCCGGTCTGGGAATCGAAACCGTGATCCTATGACCGTGAGTCCGATGCCCTAACCACTGGGCCATTGCGTCTCCACCTTTCTGACTTGTAAAGATATGTCAATCAATAGTCGTCGCGTTTAAAACGGATGTAAGTATCATTAAGTCAAATTGGATGTATCGTCATGCAACTCTCTTTTTCTGAGAATGTTGACTTCGTGTCATCTGTTTATTGTGAAAGTCAGAGCAGGATGCATAATGAAGAGGATTCGAAAGCTTGAAGAACGATGCGCTCATCGTCAGCTTTAACAGTCGCCCACGTCTTCAAACAACATTTGTTGATGGAGTTGAGTGCAAAATTTAATGGATGGCCCATATGCATGTGCTTTCAATCCGTTTGTACCTGTAGGCTGATGAACACAGGAATAGACGAGAATGTTCAGATTAATCAAATAAAGATTATGTATTAACATGAAGCATGAAGCTGTGAGGATTCCATCCTCGACATTTATGTCTTCCTTCATATAAGGTCTGGTTCATTTCCTTTCTGTTTCATATAGTTTCTTTATCTCATATTTCACCTCACCAACACATCCTTCATTTGTGTAATTTGTCTTTATAATCTCCTGTTGATCGTTGACACTGTGGCAAATAAATGCCTTGTTATTATTTGCTCTGGCCAACGTTATACCGATTCTATACCAAAATAGCGAGTTATATCCAATGGCCAAAATTCTTTTGGGTAATTCCTTCACCAACTCATTAGGCACCTTGCTTTTCTAACGACGCTGCTTTTTGCAACAACGCTATTCTAATGGTAATTCCTAGGTTCTAAAGCCTTGCATCCTACCTTTTCCTAACTGCTCCCATCGATCCAACAATAATCGATACCACGTCTACGTGCCTGATTCTCTATAGTTTCCTAATTACGAAACTCAGATATTTCTCCACTTTTTCAATTTTCTACTCATTTACCTTCTGGTTTCACAATAATTGCTTCGTTCTTTTTTACGACTACAATGTCAGTTTTCAAACGCAGAATAAAACGTTTGCACTATACGGTCATGTGCCACGTGATCTTATAGTGTTCGTTTCTCGCAACCCTTTTCGGTTGGTGCTCGTACCATTTCTCACTTCTGCTTAAGACAGAGCTTCCAATGAACCAATCTGGCGATGTCATCATGCCTTCTCTTGTACCTTTTTTGTACCAGCATCTTGCAATCAGTAATTAAGTCGTTCATCATCATCATCATCAGTATCATCCACATCATCATCATCCGAATCACGATCGTCTTCATTATGATTTATTCCTTTCATCTCAATTTACTTTGTAACTCCCAGAGTCTTGCATGCATAGCGGGTTTGCTCCCTGCAATTCGTTCTTTTCAAATTTCTAATGCTTTCATGATTATTCTGGCCGTGGCAATGATGCAAATCTTTTGTAATATTTCTGCTGGGCACTCTATTCTGATTTTCGTTATATTCATCTTGATTTCCTTTGTGTTCATCTTGATTTCCTTTATATTCAACTTCACTGTCTTCATTTTCCATAGCCGGGCTATTTCGTACTTAAGAGGATTGTATATATCAAAACGACGCGTTATAATACTATTCCACAGCCATACCAACAATCAAACATACCTCCATCAAATAATCCCTGCCGTCTTCCGTAGTGTAATATAAAAGTAAAGTTTAATAACCACATTATTTCAATAAATCAACATATTGGCAGGATTAAACACTAACCTTACTAAAACTACAAGTGACATTTAAAACAATCTACATTGTATCGGTATTAATAGTAAACTGCAATAATTAAATTATATCCTAAATTGCGATCCATAGTTAAGTCCATATAAATAATAATCCCACGGTCTTCCATAGATATTACTATAATGAAAGTTCAATATATTTTTTTTTCCAAAACAGAACATGATTGAAATTAATTTAACTAATATTTTTATGAGTGAAATACTTTATTCCATCATGTAGTGTTAATAATAAAACATTACATACTCATTAATATATCATCACTGCAAGACATAATATTAAATTACCAGTGACTAATATACACATACATTTCATTAAATAGGAACTGATAAAAGTACTTGTAATAAAATACTATTATAAATCTTGATATGTTTAAAGTTAATCAAACTGTTTAAAGACAATAAAACTGTTTAAAACGACTAGGTCTAGTCTGTTATGTTCTACCACCCGATCCGTTTGGACTGAGAAATCCCGCCGGATTTCTGATCGTCCCACATCTTGCGTCTCTCTGACCCCATTTTTCGCGGAGTTTTCCATGTAGCACTTTCGCTAACTGGTCGTTTCACTACAACTTGTAGTAGGATTGGGCAAGTCTAGGGCATTCAGTTCCGATATGGGCAATCATTTCGCCCACTCTATTACAGATGCGGCACAGCAGTGAATCTTGCTCATTCCTAAGATTGACCAACAATTCGTTACCAAAGCTTGGTCCCGCGCTACCAGTATAGTGCTCGCAGTCTCTTTTTCCAGTGTTTCTTTCCTTAGCCAATCCCACCAATATGTTCTAGTTGTGGCTACATGCAATTTATTGTGTAGTCCCTTAGCAGTTCGGCCAGGTGCAACAATAGAAAAGGTATCAGGTTTTTAAAAAATAAGTATTCCTGTCAAATTGTTTTTCGAAACACAAGATGGTTCTCCAATATGGCTGCAGTTGAATACTTGAAGCATAATAATGAACCGTCGACCTCAAGAACGACTACATCACAGCTACAAAAAAGCCTCAAATCAATAGTAAGGAGATTAACAAAACAATAAAGAACACAAATATTCACAGAACAAGTGGCATACCACCTCGGACCACACAGACAAGCAGATGGTAAAAGGTTAGTGGAAAACCTCAAATGACAGCAACTGAACAATAGAAAGGAATGGAAATAAAAACAAAGTATAGTAGCAAAACGCACTTGGTGGTTCAGACAAATATGGAAGACTTTTTGCAACAATGCACTAATAGCGCCGCCACCACCACCACCACCAGCAATGCAAGTCATATCAGCATCATTAGCATCATCATCATCACCACCAGCAACACCACAAGTATTGCAAACAAAACAAACAAATTCCTTCACAAGAACAGTCAGCATATAACCAAAGAATTTATAAACTACAAAGAGACTGACAAAGGAGCAACAAGAAATTCTATTTTGTATTTTTTGCTGTATTTCTCTTGAGAGTTAAGCCATTTTGAGAAGCCTCAGTATCTTTAAAAGTACATGTTATTCAGGAGAACCGATCATTCAATCATTTTGTGACACTGCAATTAAAGCAACATTACTATAGATTATACTTATACTCAAGTATAATATGCGCTGATAAGGTCATATTAAAAGCAAAACACGTCTACTACTTATTCCCTATACAGTACAAAATTAACAGATATGTGTGTATTTATTGCGAGAACATTCACACATCGACACACTCATATATTACTATACATGCCTTTATAAGGTTACACCCATATGCAAAGATACATAGATACTGCCTATATTTACATGACGTGTATGCAAAGTGCTATGCTTCCTTATTTAAAGAGGGCTGGTGGTGGACCATGTTTGCAAGCCTTCTATCTAACTGACGCCGATGTTCATTCGAGAGGAAGACCACTCATGAGAATCAATGTACATTATTATGACTGTGGTCGCAGCGTTGATTTATAAATGCATTGAGCTGGAAAATATGCACCAACGCATCTAATACAATCGTGCACAGAGCTGCTACTCGTCCGCAGGCCTTGTTTGTCATTCTAACTGAAACCGAATGTTTGAAATGCAAGTTTGATTCCTTGGGAATCGAAACTCATTCTACAGAGGGTCGGGAAAAATACACGACACATTCTTCTCAGCGTTGTAAACGCTCTATCATACACACTCACTCACCAAACTATCTACCTATAAATAAATATATATTTGTGTATATACATACGCATATTCACATACATATGCATGTATGTATGCATGATATATAAGTATATATATATATATATATATATATATATATATATATATATATATATATATATATATATATATATATATATATATATATATATATATATATATATATATATATATATATATATATATGTATGTATGTATGTATATATATATGCTAAATTATAAGGAAATAACAGCCCTTCTCAAAACCGTCGGCGAGGAAAGAGTGCTACATTTAATGCTAACATTATTAATGCTTCTCCTAGTGCAAGGACAAGAGAGAGTGGCTACTACTGATACATTCGTTACTCACACCTGTAGTAGCGAGGGAGCGTCACAGTAGGGTTTCTACTATTTTCACTTCTAATTCTAAGACTCCTGCTAAAACTGGTACTGACGCAACTACGAATGAAGTTAATACAGGTACTACCACAGCTACTACCATTGGTGTAATCATTACTGTTATTACTTCTATTATGACGTTTCACAAGCAGATATCACTCTAGCTACACGAAGAAACAAGAGAGCATTACCATGACCTAAACTATTATTAGTAGTAATAAGGTCAATCAGCCATCATTGAAAAACAAACAGCCACTACTAAGAGAACATTAAAAGAAAACAACTGGAAATTTCCAAACTGCTATCTTGAAAGATCATACAAATTTAATTCAATGTATCTTCCCATTTTCTTAGTACGTAGCTGTACTAACTTTATAATTGAAACCGGTAGCTTAATTTAATAGAAGTATAATTATTTTCCGCAATTTTTCATAATTAGGTTCCCAAAGTCCTTTTTTTCTTTTAAAACAAATTTACTCGTGTGCATTCACTTGGTTCTTTCAGTATTTTTACGCATGTACATATATATATATATATATATATATATATATATATATATATATATATATATATATATATATATACACATACAAACACACATACACACATACATATATATGTATGTATATATATACAAAGTATGGGGCTTTAGTTCACAGGTGAACTAAACTATTACTACGTACGCTAGGTAAGTGCTGTAACGGATTACTAGGGATGCAAGGTTATAGACGAGATGGTATCTGTGGAACCATTGCAAATTTCGGATGCAGCGGATATATAATTTTTAAAGAGGCAACAAACATTAAGGCAAGGCAAACTTCTTAAGTCATATATGGTATTATTAATGGAAAAAATTCAAAGTCTTACAGATGTGAGATATCCCCGAGTATGAGATACTCCGTCACCAGAGACAAATAGGGAAAAATAGGGAAAGTGAAATGAGTATATATTAATAGAATGACAAGGATTGGATTTATAAATAACACTTGGCTTAAGGAACACTCGAAACGCAGCTCGAGACAAACGTGCACAAATATTGGAAATCCAAATTCTCCTACTACGATCAGACAATCTCGCCCACCTAGCACCCGTACGTATAACACTCGATCTACAAACACTAACACTAATGTTAGGCCTTTCAACTCTCCTCTAACATTCACTTGGAATTACACCTCCCCAAACTTGCATAATAAAAGCGGTGGGAGATCTATTCTCTGATATACACCTCTATTCGCTTTCAATGTTAAGGGCCTCGCTAAAGCATTCTTTAAAATAGTAGACTCTAATTTCCCACGTAACCGCAAGTACCATTCTATCTTTAACCCATACACTTTGAAAGAATAATATTCATCTACACCAAATATAGTATCTATTATCACCTCATCTAACAAATGTAAACTTAGCTCTTACGATCTAAATGCATACCAACCTACTATAGACCTACACACTGAAAACACTAACTCTGATCGCAATAACAAATTTAATGCTCCTGGCCCGACCACTTTAAACAACTTAAACATGAATAATATAGTCCCCACCTCGGAGGAAGGTGAGCGCATAGCTGAAGCCGACTCAAACACTAATAGGCACATTGATACTAACAATACTAACTATATTATAACTGCTACAACTAATAATACATATACTTCAACTACTAATAAGACTAGCAATAATATCAATACTAGTGTCAACGACAATATTTCCATTACTGAAAACAAAATTACTATTAACGCTCTTACCACGAACACGACTACGAATAGCGGCCATAATAGTATCACTAATACCACGTCTTCTACCACTGCTAATACTAACACTACTACCACTACACTGCTGCTGCTGTTGCTGAAACTATCACTGCCACTCCTCCTCCTCCTCCTCCTCCTCCTACTACTACTACTACTACTACTACTGATAATAATAATGACAACAGCAATCCCGATAACGATAATGACTATATTAATAATAATGGTAACGCTGGCGTTGGTATTGATACTAGAAACACAGCAATAATAGCAGCAATATAAAGATTGATTCACCTAATACTACCCTAGCCACTACCAGCACTACCTCATATCTGTCTGTCTGTCTGTCTCTTTCTCTCTCTCTCTCTCTCTCTCTCTCTCTCTCTCTCTCTCTCTCTCTCTCTCCAATCAACCTTCATAGAAGTAATAAGTGCAATTGCAGATCCAGGACAGACTGGTTGCTGCAAGCCAAATGCAGAAGATTCAACATCGTATACCAATGCACAGTTCACAACATAGTAAATAACTCCTATAGCTACTACATTGGATCTACCACATTTTATAAAGTAAGACATTATGCACGTTTAAACTCATTTAAATAGAAAAAGAATAGCAATTCTACATCGGTAGTCAACCACGTATACCATCTAATTAATAGTAAAATACAATATAGACTTTGCTCTATCATAGACTCGGATATCCCTTATCAGGACCAATACTCCTTTTGTGGAATAGGCCTGAAAGTAACCCTCAAACCTTTAACCCATAACTCACCACGATTGCTTAATAAACACAACGAAGCATTCATTACATGTAAGCACAAATTCTTCCGGACTTTTAAATTCTTTTATAAATCTAAATGTAAGTTAACCCCCACGAACACAACTCACATACAAAACCCCTGTGATCCTTAACACATACCCCTCTATATCTCTTCTATCTCTCCATATCTTTATATCTCTTATATCTACCTTATCTCTTAAATCTCTTCTATCTACCTTACCTCATCACTTTATGAGATAAATATTAATTCTTTAATTTATCCTTCATTTTTAAACCACAACCCAATAAATCCCCTAATGTCTAATTCTAACTCCCACTCGTAAATAATTAAACTTTCAACAAGCTCCTTCATTTTCGACTATCTACACACCCATTGCTAAAAAAAACTCTACAGCTACTGGCCTTAGCCAGAACGGTTACAATCATTTACTACTTGATTTCCACTCCAACACCTATAGACTAGAAGACTGCCACTGAGACCTACTACTCCCTTTAAACACCTATCATTTTGCTCTATTTTGTTTAATTTTACGCTATTTTCCTCTACTTCCTCATCTCCTCTCTTATCGTCACGGCTATCTTTGTACACAATATTCTTAGACACTATATACTTATACACCTTACTTTATCCTAAGTCCAATCCTTAACTTCACAACCACACTCTGTCTATCTCTCTTTCTATTTATTTACTTTTCTCTCCTTTTACCACTTCATAGCCACCTTCGCTACCATTCTGTTATTGAACGTTGATATGTTCTCGTATTTTTTCTCTAGATGTTTTCAATATCAGGATTTTAACCCACATTGATCTACGCCGGAATGCACCTATGATTTTGTTTCTACAATATCGGAAATTTGAACTATGAACTTTTATGCTTCTTTTTGTTCTCTCTCTTCATCTTCTTATTCCCTTGCTCCCTTCCTCTATGTCATCATTCAATTAATATATAACCTTCTAATTTTTCCTATTTCCCCCTATTTGTCTCTGATGACAGAATATCCCATATTCGGGGATATCCCAGAAACAGCTGTAAGACTTTGAATCTTTCCAATAATAATATTGAGTTGTTTTGCCTTGCTTGAACGTTTGTTGTCCTCCTTAACAATTATATATATATAAATTATAAACATATAGGCATCAGCAGGAGTTGATTCACCAACATACTGAAAATTTAGAAATAGCAGTAACAAAACTACTAATTCTAACTACAATTTTTTCTCCAACGGATGGCGATATTTATGGCGCACATAGAACAAAACGGATGAGAAAATAACGAAAACAAACCTGCCATTAGTAAATCATGTACGACATTTCGTGATTAGAATATAAGATTTCTTTCCACTCATCAGCATGATATACAAAATTATAAATTTGAAAATGCTAATATATTTAAAGGCGGTGCTCCAGCATGGCCACAGTCAAAAGACTGAAACAAGTAAAAGAGTAAAAGAGTATACTCATGCATACCTGACCATGCGACATCAAATATCACATAAGAAACAATCATCATCTACAAATTTATCGACTAGTGAGTTCCGTATCCCTCCTGAAATTATCCCATGTGCGTCACAAATAGTCCCGCAGAAAAGATTGCAGTCTAACCATCCAAAAGAAGACCATCAATATAGATATATAGGGCAGAGAATTGCCAATTAATTAATAAAGTTAATGATTAACAATTTTGCCAATTTAACCAATTGTTAATTATTAATTTTATTAATTAATCGGCAATTCCCTGCCCTACCCCTCTCTCTCTCTCTCTCTCTCTCTCTCTCTCTATATATATATATATATATATATATATATATATATATATATATATAAATAATAACGGTGAAAAATTGAATATTAATTAGATTAATATCAATTCAAAACCAGTGGCCTAGCATATTGAAAAATCTGAAGATTCAGAAAAATTATATTACATGCATATAAGAGGGATGACCACTAAGTGGGCATCCATTATGCTAGAAGAAGACCACCTATGGTCTGACCACTAAGGAAAGACTATTCTCAAGAAAATTTAGCAAACGCTAGAACGTAAGCGAGCAAGACAAATATATATTTATATTTTCTATTCTTTCATTTGTCTTGCTCGCTTACGTTCTGGCAATTGCTGAATTTTCTTCAGAACAATCTTTTCTTAGTGGTCAGACCATAGGTGGTCTTCTTCTAGCATAATAGATGTTCACTCAGTGGTCGTCTCTCTTATATGTGTGTATATATATATATGTATATATGTATGTATGTGTATACGTGCATTTGCATGTGTGTTTGTGTGCGTGCGTGCATGTGTAAGCGTGTGTACGCGCACGCGAGTGAGTGTTAGTGTGAGCTTGTGTGTGTGTATAGTTTGTAGAGTAAATGTCATAGTAGTGAGGAGAAGGTTCTCATTAATAGTTGGATGCTGGACAAAGTTTTAGTGATTAGGACATTTTATGTAATTTGGTCAAATATCATTGAAATACTTTTCAGTTTTCATCCTTACGAATTTAAAATATCATCAAGCTCACTAGCTCTGATGTAGATAGTCCAGATTTTTTCTCCATAACCGTATACTTGCTACAAGGATTTTAAATTTTATTTTGCACAAGAACATCATCGGTCATAACGGCAGCAACAGTAGCTACATCAGCAGCATGCAATCAGTAAATTTGATTTCATTTTGCTGGAATCGATAACCGTTTAAAACATTGAGGACGAAATTATCGACTACGAACTTTCCTATCACCAGTAGACAAAACTAAATAAAGCCGTGTTAGTAAGTTAGAAATCTTTATTATCTGTGTATATCTACAGAACTGGCGTTGAAGCGGTACTGAATTATTTGCACATCTACCACTACCTTTTGAATTCAAATTCTTTTAGCATCATCATTGCTTTCCATCCATCCGGGATAGATAAGACAATGCGTCGATCGAATTAAGTCGATATGATTGATTGTTCCTTCAATCAGAATTCGAGAAAATCGAGGTCATGTATACATACTGAAAATAATAATGATAATAATAATAATAATAATAATAATAATAATAATAATGAGGATAATAACAACAATAATAGTGATGATGATGATGATGATGATGATGATGATGATGATGATGATGATGATGATGATGATGATGATGATGATGATGACGACCACGACCACGACGCCGACGATGACGATGACGATAACGATGATAATAAAGGTATCAGATTTTCGACTTATAATCTGTTTATATGACCGGTGTCTTGGCTGAGAATTTATATAAACATCTAGAAAGTAATAATCAATTTCCAGAAGAACAGTAAAGATGCAGGAAACAATGTAGGGCAACGAAAGACCACTTATTAATTGATAAAATGATAATTAGAATGTGTAGATACGGATTGAGGGGATTGAAGGTAGCATGGTTGAACTACAAAAATGCATAAAATATGGTACAACGCAGATGGATAACTAAATCAGTTAGTATACTTGGAGCGGCAACAAATATGAAAGTATAGTTAATGAAAATATAAATCTTTGGAATACTGAATTGAGTGGAGGAAAACAAAAACTGCGAGAAGTGAACATCAGGTGTGGTACACTTCAAGGTGATAGCTTATCTCCATTTGTATTGGTTTTGGTATTCAGTTTACGGAAAGTAAAAATAGCTTATGATTTGGGAAAAAGATGTGGTCAGATAAATCATCTCATTTTTATGCATGACATAATGCTATTAGTTTAAAATGAGAAGCAGCTCGTAAGTCATGTACATACTATTCGCCTTTTCTCAAATGATCTAGGTACGGAATTTGGGATTAAACATTGTGCTATGTTGAAAATAAAACGAGGGCAAACAATGAAAGCAGTTGAAAAAGAACGGTCATATAAGTATCTGGGGATACCGGAGGCGGATGAAATAAAACACAAAGAGATAAAACAAGTTACCAGTAGAGAGTATACGAGAAGAGTGAGAAAAAATATTACAAATTTGAAGTCATAAATAGTTTTTGAAGCAAGGTATGAAAAGTGTGTTAGATTCTTCCGAGATAATAACATGTTCAAAAATAACCCCAAAAATGTCTACAGCAAGTTAGGGAAAACACCAGTAACAATAAAGTCTGTCCCATCAAAAGAAGAGCAAGAATTTTGGAATAAAATCTGGGCAGAAGATAACACACACAATGAAAAGGCCACTTGGATTGATAGAGTATCTACAGACCTAGACTCCTTAGAGGAGCAAAAGTGGGAGGGGGTCAAGGTAGAAGATATAAGATCTGCTCTCAGGAGGTCAAGCAAATGGAAGTCTCCAGGAAAGGATAAAATTCCAAACTTCTGGTTGAATGCCTTCCCAGAGAGCCATGAACTGCTAACAAAACTTTACAACGATGTTTTGCAAAATCCTAGTTTGATGCCCTCTTGGCTAGTTAATGGTTTAACATTCCTGCTTCCAAAAAATGAGGAAACAAACGAACCAAAAGAATTATCGACCCATAACCTGCTTAACAACAATGTATAAGACGCTAACATCTGTCCTAACCGAGTACACCTATAGTTTTTTAATAGAAAGTAGCATATTCCCTAATGAGCAAAAGGGATGTAAACGTGGATGTTATGGTTGTAAAGATCAGCTACTCATCAATAAGATGATCTTAGAAGATTGTCACAAGCGACACAAAAACTTGTCAATAGCCTGGATAGACTATAAAAAAAGCCGTTGATAGCCTACCACATAGCTGGATTAGGAAATGTCTGGAAATGTATAAAATAGCTCCTACTCTGCGAAACTTTTTATCTGTAAGTATGAGATCATGGAGAACCACACTGACGTTGAACAATGACAAGGAATCTCTAAATGCTGGAGATGTAAGAATTTCATGTGGCATTTTCCAGGGTGACTCACTATCACCACTCCTCTTTTGTCTAGCCCTAATACCGCTCTCAAAATTGCTCAATGATGCACAGTATGGTTATAAAATATTTGATAAAAATATAAATCATCTCATTTACATGGATGATTTAAAGCTCTTTGCAAAAAATGACCAACAACTCAAAGGCCTACTAGCGATTGTTATACAATTCAGTGATGACATCAGGATGTAATTTGGCCTTGATAAATGTGCAAAAGCTACCTTTATCAAAGGAAAAATGACAAAAACATCTAATGTGAACCTTGACCAGCAAAATGTCATAAAAGAGTTAGAACCAGCGGAGAGCTACAAATACCTAGGGGTAATTGAAGGGGACAATATCAAGCATTCAGTAATGAGGGAAAGGATTAGAAGAGAATGTTATCACAGGGTGAGAGCAATACTGAAGACAGAGCTGAACGCGAGAAACAGGATCGAAGCGATCAATGCTCTAGCCATACCAGTCGTGACTTACAGTTTCAATATCGTTAACTGGTCAATTACTGAAATATGTAATGTTGACAGAAAAATACGAAAACTGTTGACAATGCATAGAATGCACCACCCTAAGGCAGATATAGAACGTCTTTATCTGCCAAGAAAAGAGGGAGGCCGAGGACTTCTACAGCTGGCATTATCAATGAAAGTAGCCACAATTGGTCTAGACACCTATCTGAAAAACTCTGAGGACTGGATGCTAAAACTTGTCTTAAAACATGAAAGCAAGAATGCATCTTACTCAGTAATAAAACAGGCAAAGGAATATCTAAGTGAATTTCAATTGCAACAAATTCAAGAATTAGATGAACTAGAAACACCTGCAGAAAAAGCTAAGCGCTTGAAAACCCGTGCTAAAATTGCTTCCTTAGATATTATGACTGAAAAATGGCATGGAAAACCTCTCAATGGCAAATACCCAAAGAGAGCAAATAATGCAGATATTGACAAAGCACTTACCCATCAATGGCTAATGGCCTCTGGCTTGAAATCAGAAACAGAGGGGTTTATCATAGCAGCCCAAGATCAATGCCTAACTACAAAGAACTACCAGGCCAACATATTAAAGAACGGCAGCTCCCCATTATGTCGTATATGCCAACAACAAAATGAGACCATCGATCATGTTGTCTCCATATGCAGTCTGCTTGCGCCTACAGAGTATCTCAACAGGCATGATAGAGCTGCGCAATATATTCACTGGGTAATATGCAAAAACCCGGACTTGTGTGTGTGTCTGTCTGTGTGTGTGTGTGTGTGTATGTGTGTGTGTATGTGTGTGTGTGTGTGTGCGTGTGCGTGTGTGTATAATATTATGTATTTTATAGAACTTATGGGCTATTTACGAAGTCCTCATCCGAAAGAATGCAAATAATTTTTAATCCTAACCGGTAATGTACCCCTGAAATGGCCGTAGATGGAACACCCTCCTATTTTTCAGATACTTTTTTTATTTGTTGTTCTTAACCTTGATAACGTGCATCTTTTTTTTTTATCTAATATCTTAGATGTATTAAGAAATTTTAGACGATTTAGGCGGTCTTTCATTTTGAAGTTTTTTATTTCTATAGTTATCAACCTCTAATTCGTTGTGTGCCTCCTATATTTATCACGCATAGTTCTTTTACATGTAATCCTTATTTATATGTGATTTTATATGTATTTTTATATACTTTTATATTTCTTCTATATTTTTATGTATGTTCTGTTTTATTATTTATGCCCTTTGAGAATCTTTACGCCTGTAAATGCATGATTTATGTTGATGTGTATAAATATATATGATTCAATTACATTGATTGAATATCTTCATTTATGCGTTCGGGAATTTATTTGACTGCCTAGGCTTTGCGTTTTCATTTTCCACTGCTATTATATTATATTATATTATATTATATTATTGTATTATATTATATCATATTATATGTATATATATGTTTTTGAGAGGGTATTACTTTGGTGAGTAGTGCGAAGTATGTGGACATCGTATGTCTATGGCCATTGGGTGTGTTATAAGCTGCCAACTAAGACTTTTAGAAATCGAAACCCAATTATCTTTAATCATTCTTGCATGAATCCTGAAATGACACAGTGCCAGCACTGTATAAACTCTACTAAATCTTTGTATATACAACACATATTGATTACTAATGAGAAACCTTTCAAACAACTGCAAAATAAACGCATGTTTACTTCTAAGTCTGCTTTACCTAAAACAACTCTAAAAATCTTGCCTGATCAAACCGGAAAATGATTTCCAAAATACTTCGTTCTACACTCACACTCTAGAAGTATACGTTCTTTCGGCCTACTCTATGCAACCTTCCAGCACAGCTATTTCGCCTTTCCTCCGATAATCGTACTTGTATCACATCTGATTTTCATACACATCACTCCACTCAAATATATCGCTCCCTCTACACTTAAGAAAAAACATATGATGTAGATCTTACAAGGGCGGAGAATATTCAGGCTATTTCATTCTAGTGCATTGCATATTCATTTATTGTTATAACATAATAATAACAGACAGAGTAAAGTTCAGAAGACTATAGCAAAAAACTATAATACGATGCTTAGGATCTATAATGCAAGAATTACATTGATTGTTTTTTGAAGGTGTCGTGAACACACACACACACGCACACATATATATGTTCACGACATCGTATATTTATATATATATATATATATATATATATATATATATATATATATATTTATATATATATATATATATATATATATATATATATATATATATATATATATATATATATATATATATATATATATATATAATAGGAGCACTCAGTCGGTTACGACGACGAGAGTCCCAGCTGATACGATCAACGGAACAGCCTGCTCATGAAATTAACGTGCAAGTGACCGAGCAATCCACAGACACCTCTACCACAAACGTAGTTCTCAGGGACACTCAGCGTTACACATAGCGTGACAAAGCTGGTCCTTTGAAATACAGATACTACTCATTTTTGCCAGCTGAGTAGACTGGAGCAACGTGAAATAAAGTGTCGTGCTCAAGGAAACAACGCGTCGCCGGGAATCGAACTCATGACCTTACGATCGAGAGCCGAATACTCTAACCAATAAGCTTCGCACGTACACATACACAGACACATATGTTTGTATCTATCTATGTATCAATGGCATTCCCAGTATAATATTTATGAATGCTCAAATATAAATCATATCAAATTGTAGAAATCAATTGTTTCTGAATTTTTAATGTATATCATTTTGTGATGATGTACTTTCAGAGGAACTTATTCTGTGGCAAGGACACGCGCATATATATATATATAACAAAAGTGTGTGCGTAAATGTATTTGTTCACACACTCACACACACATATAGACACGCTGTCCCACTAAACCATACACATATATTTATTTGTACTTCATTTTACACTAATATATATGAATACATGATTATATATTGCGATACCTTTGTATATACTTGTAAATGTGTGCGTGTATGTGTGTATGTATGTGTGTGAGTATTCGAAATTGCTTATGTAGTAGCTTGGAAACTATAGTTAAATTATGTATGCAGTTGTATTCAAATGTATGTGTAAATATCTGGGTATATGCGTATGTATGTTTGATTTATGTATTTTTTATGTTCATTGCTTACGTATTATTATAAATATCATTGCTATAAATTTAATAAAGTGTACGCTATTGTTACTTTAGTCTGATATTTCATATGTTCATATCCAACAACTTAGTTCCTATATTGTAATCATCGATCGCATTCTATTTTGTGATGTTCCTTCGTATTTGTACTTGACAAATAAAATCATGTATAATACGCCTGGTTCCTTTGAAGTATTTGACAGTATTCTCTGAATGCAACATATATGGAGACAATCGAAATTTGTTTGGAAACCAGAATACACCCGAAGGGTGAATACTTTTGGTACAATCTGTAAGAGGTGAATGCAAGAATATAAACACAATTCATCTGATTCTTGCTGATTCAGTTTTCAATGGTAGCTCGTATGAGTTGGTTACATATGAAAAGGGTATAATGACTATGCAAATTTCATAACGTATTGATTGTACCCATTTAACTGATGTTCCTTTCTCTATTTCTGCATAAAATAAACAATCTAGATCATCGCTGCAAATTATTTAAATTCGTTTCCCCTCAGCAAATTTTAAACACAATTACACTTGAGTTTAGCCAAAGCAGAATAAAAGGACATTTGCTTTGAGCAACATTTAACATAATATGAATTAGTATCACCGTAGCATTGTGGAGCTATCATTACAGTTATACCATGCACATAGTATGTCAACAATACCACAGAATACATAGAAACACAGAAGGGATACATGAATGTACGGGAACACACTCACAAATCAGTAAAAACTTCAGAAACAAAACCGCAATATGCTACACAATGCGAGTGAAACATACTCAAAACATATTATAGAATTCATTCATTAATTTGGGTGTCAAGCTTCTCTCTTTTGGTAGCGCCGATTTCCAGTTTCCATTTTTGAGAGTACAGAAAAAAATAACACCCTCGATACTCAGAATCGATAAAGCGGTAACTTTTATCTCCCCGACTAAAAATATAGATACATTCTGACTATGTATGTATGTATGTATGTATGTATGTATGTATGTATGTATGTATGTATATATATACATTCTCTTCTGTTCTAAATTATTTAGATTCTTCCTCTGAGGATGGAGCTGGAATCAACCAGTGATACAAATCTCCATATTTGGAATGTAAATAAGAAAATCAATGAAAATTAATGTTTCGTAGTGAGCTTCAGATAAGCCTTGCCTACTTCTACTTTTCCACATAAAAATTGCTTTTCTAATGTGCCAAATATTACTGAAAACCTTGGCTTATACAGACTGTCGTTTAGGCATTTACTCACAAAACACAAATGCCCCAAATACTATTAGTATAATTGTGAATTTATAACTTTGTTAGATACGTTGAAGATTTCGAAGCATTTGTCTAGAGTTATCTCGCTTTCTCTTTGATTTTCTAAGAGATATTGGCATCAGCAGGACAGCTGGCTACTATGAGGGTACATATGTTTTCTTTCTATCTCAAACAACAATATCTAGCCTGTTATACGTACACTTGACAGAGGTTTTGATAGGAGTGTTCCACTAGT
Organism: Octopus bimaculoides; assembly: GCF_046866305.1. Classification (NCBI taxonomy): domain Eukaryota; kingdom Metazoa; phylum Mollusca; class Cephalopoda; order Octopoda; family Octopodidae; genus Octopus; species Octopus bimaculoides. The sequence continues at coordinate 33,522,093 of NC_142931.1, forward strand.
GTTGTTTGTGTTGATGTGTCTGCATGTATTCAATAACAAGGGGATACTCTATGCTTAATCCAGGAAAGTCCTTTTTTCTCCGAATGATAGTGTATATTGTTTTTGCGACCACGTCAAGTCGCATAGGGAAGTAGCACTCTCAGTACACTTTCGTGTAGCTGCTAAAGACGTGTAATATATTCCAAAGAAGTATGACATAATCAACATTTTCGATTGCATCTTGCAGGACCAAGCACTTCATGCACCTTTTGTTTATAAGGTATTTCGTAGTAGGTATGTATATATGTATATATGTATGTATGTATGTATGTATGTACGTTTGTTTGTATGTATGTATGTATGTATGTATGTATGTAAGTATGTATGTTTGTATGTATGTATGTATGCATGAAAATATGCAACTATGTGCGTAAGTATGCATCTTATATATAAATGATACATCTTATATATAAATGCATCTTATACAGATGTATCTTATATATAAATGACAATTTCTGGTTTCTGTCTGTCTGTACCATCTTACTCCCTAAATTAGCGAACCAATCTTCATGAAACTTTCCATACATGTTAAAGTAACACCCGATTCAATAGTAGGCTAATTATATTTCAATAACAATCTATTATGTGCTCCCTAGAGGGTTGGGCAAATTATATGATAAAATGAGTAATTCAGAAGCAACGATAACATATAGAAACTCTTACAGATTTATGTTGCTCTGTGGATTTTGAATAACCATGAACGTGCTGGTGACAATTCATCTCTATTTACTATGCACTCTACATTAACATTTTAGGCTATTTCGAAATATAAGACCAAATCACATTCATGGCAGCTGTTAAAAGACCCCGTTTTCCGTCGCTGTTACAATAGAACAAAAAGGGAATATTAAGAGCTTGTCTTTGGTTGTTAAAGAGGCTCTACTTCACTACTTTCACATTTTATTATACAATTATCTAAGGTGGCGAGCTTATATTATCTTTTGTGCTTCAGGCAAAATGATCAGTCGTATTTCGTCCGTTATTACTTTCTGAGTTCAAATTCCGCTGAGCTGAAATTTGCCTTTCATCATTTCGGGATTCGATAAAATGAGTACCAGTGAAATGCTAGTCCCTTCCTCTAAACTTTCAAGCCTTGTGACTTTAGTAGAACATATTATGCACTTATCAAACAAAAACTGATTATTTATATTCTGTATTTAAAAATATAGCAGCGAATAACTCTCTATAGATTATATAAACTTGGACAAAATTGAGTTCTTGCTAGTTTGCATAACATTGACAGCAGTATGAAGGGAAATAATAAATTAATAGTGCATAATGCAGACTTTTGTCACAATATTTTTAAATGCAAGATACAGTACATGAGGGTTTGCGAGTTACAGAATACATAATTGAGTTTTATAAACTCGATGCATTCCAGATGACTCTATCTGAATTTAGAATATTCAGAAATATTGATCATTCTCTGTAGTTCAAAAATTGGATTAATGGCTGTAAACAAATACGAACTGTGACACTTTTAGAACTAGCTTCAGATTTCCGAAGCTCAGTAGGTTTTTTGTGAGATTCTCCTAACAGATAACACGAATTCCAAAGGTGTGAGCGAGCAGATATATTGTTTAGAGAAGTTTTTCATGGATAAGATCTAGATTTTCTTTCCCATAATTACAATCGTTTTGCTTATGGGTAGTCACCTGAAGGCTTTGCATTATGAACTAGCTTCAAACGCACATACTACCTAAAAGCTTGTACTCAGCACAAAGATTTTCATCACAGACGTAATTATTACCCCTTCCCAACCCACACACGCATTCACACATACACACAGAATCACCTTGAATCCACCCATGAATACACATACACATATATACCTCTATGCACTTATATATACAGGGTGCTCCAAAAGTAGATTTACATTCATCACGTAGGCACTTTAAATTTCCTTCAAAACATTTTATTACATTTAAATTTCTATCATATAATTAACTAAATTAGCATAGAATGATGGTTTCATATTTTTTCATAATTAAGATATAAACTGTTAGTATATGAATGCAAAAGAGATACTTGAATAACTGTAAACCTACTTTCGAGCCACCCTATTTGCGTATACATATGTGTGCGTGTGTATAAAAAATGTTGACGGGGTAGTGAATTGTACAGCTGCGAATAAGAATTAATCATATTTTCTTCAATTTTGTGCAACAAAATTTCCATTTCTTTTTATTTCTCTATAGAGCGTTCGGTCGCCACTCTGAATTATTTATAATTACATATAATTATTCGTTAGGAGATATTCTTCGATTAAGTTGAGTTGAAATGTACTCTTCTTAGTTCATCTGAGTTTTATTACCATACGCTCATGTGTGTGAGTGTGTGTGTATTCGGATGATATATATTTATATGTGTATATGTGCATATTCGTGTGTATGTACGTTCTTATCATATGAGTGTGTGTGTTTATGAAAATCTTAAAGCGTGTGGGATACAACAATCATATATTATTGAAGGGAGTATTTGAGATTTTACTTTTAGCTTCATAGCTTGACTTGAAAATATTGTTTTGTCTTTTTTTTTTTGTCACACTACTGATTTCTCCAGTATGGCTTGTAACTTTTCCTTAAGCTCATTTCTGAGTTATATTTAGATAAATATGAATCACGATAAATTATGTTCAGTTCCCGTGTCTTATTGCATCCAGTATACTCATGAATAGTACACTCTTGCTTATGCTAGCAAAGTCAAGCACATTTTACAAAGACAATGTTGCCTAACTGGAGCATGGGTATGTGGGTTTGTACCTATCATCTCTGTCTCTGTTCTAGTCAGTATAGTAGAATTTTTTGTGTCACTATAGGCCTACCTATATGTGGAAGACCTGGCACCTGTAACTGAATTTTGCATCTCACTTTGTCGATGTCTTTCTATTGCTGTTTTTCATGAATTGCGATTTACTTCATCAACAAGCACGCAAATCAACTCACCTCAATCAAAAGCAAATTTAAGTACCGATCGCTTGCAAAAACTAGACTGACGGTGACCCGCTATATTGAAATGTGTGTGTGTGTTCAATGATTTCGTGTGTCGTTTGCGTTTCATCTGGCATGTGATATTCGTGATATAGCTAGTGGGTTGTCCGTATTGGAACATATCCGTGTATATGCCTGTATTTATGTGTGTGTGATCCTACCTGTATTTGTTTTCGTCCACGCGAATGTAAATATAAATATAGTTATATATATATATATAATTACAATTTAATTTGAATTATACACATATTTATGTGGTATTCAAATGATGTACCAGTCAATTAGATGTTTTACACACCGCTTTGAAGGAATTTTTTCTTTAGCTTGGCACTTTATATCTATAAACGTAGACACACACACACAGACACACATACATATATATATATACCTTATGTAAAATAAAACTCTGAGTGTGTGTATAGACTTTTCACGTGAAAACGGCCGCGCGAATTGCATCCTAACTTGGGATGTATGAATAATTTCACCACGGAGGCAGCAGGGGGTCTTCAGATTATTTTTCCATTAGAAATAAATAATGTTGCTTTATATATATGCTTCACTTATTTAAAAATAGTTCTGAATGTCAACTTCCGGTATAGATGTAGCAACGGCGAAATTTTCCGTTTTCATTTGCACAATCTCTCACTCTCTAATTTGATGTTTTCATTTCAAACGTTAATTCACTATTTTCAAACAACTACGATAAATAACTGAAATAAATACTAAGTTCACAAATTTAGATATGCGGTACAAAAGCTTTTATTTATGTGATTTTTTTTCATTTCCTGTTTATTTCATTCATTCTTTGCAATGTTGTTTCTCCTCACCTTTTCTCACACGCACACAAGCCAGTCACACATGCACATGTGTGTTATTGTAAGGACGTTTGTATACACACACACACACACACACACACACACACACACATATATATATATATATATATATATGTGTGTATGTGTATGTTTGTGTGCGAGAGAGAGAGACAGAGAGAAAAAGTGTGAGTCAGACAGGGGTGTGTTGTCATGTATACGTACATACATAAATACATATGCATTTATCGTTTTGTATTATGTGTCCAAGACAGAAAGAGAAAGAGATAGATAGTGATTCCAAGTGGCATTCAGTCTCTCTCTAACACACACACATGCACACATACATACAAAACAGATGTATGCGTATTTATTTATGGGTGTACATTACATGACAACACACCCCTCTTTTTCTCTCACTCACCCGTCCATTTCATATGATGTTTGATACTGTATGTATGTGTGTGTGTGCGTGCATGCGTGTGTGGGCATTCCACGATCATCATTTATTTCAATCCCTCTTGTGAATTTATTCACATAACACACGTTTTCATTTAATCGCCATTTCACTTTTTCTGAAAATGTTTCCGAGAACAACGTTCTCACACTGTACAAAAGGTGTCTGGGTGGATGTAAATAATCAACATTCTACAGTGAAGCAAAGATGAGTAAAGGTAGCTAGATTCACTGTTGAAGTCTGCCACTCCATTAACTCTATCAAGTATGATTGCAAATATATAAACAAATGTTTAGATGCTGCAACACTCTTATGCAGAATAGCAGTCAGCCAAAAAAAGAAGAAAGACGAAGATGCACAGTATGATAGAGGAAAATGCATCAGTACCAATGAGACTTTTTGACGTATTTTCAATTTTCCCATTCATGAGAGGCACCCAGACATCATTCATATGAGTGTCCATCTAGAGAATGGTCACAGGGTTATCTTTACATAACAAATATCCTCGGAACAAGCTCTTTCTCCAAAAGAAACTACCCTTACTGCTGTTTTTAAGTTTTCAAGCAGATGAAGATGCAAGAAAATTCCTTTACCCACAATTATCTACATATTACACCTGGAGAAGCAATAAATTACACAAGAAGAAATGTGGGATTGATGATCTTGCAAGAGTTTACATTACCCCACCCTACATACACACAATCCAAGCAAAATGCCAAAAACAAACCGTCAAATTAGTGATTTAACTTCAAGGGACATACAAGATAGACAAATTATGACATCACAGAATTGGCTGCATTTGTGAATGAACATGAAATTAAACTTCTTGCAGGACAACGCTGTGCATATAATAAAATTGTTCGCTTTTTATTACCATTTCTAGCAGAGATACCCGGCGTTGCTTGGAATTAAAACGGCATAGTTTGTACATATAGTTCACATTTATGTTGAAATAGATGATACAGAAAAGTGCAGCATTGACGACAAAATATTTGTGGAGTAAATGTTAAAGTTGTGCATATATGTCAATTTCAGTGTAGCTCACCAATTTCGACAGAGTTATAATTTTTATAAGAATGGAATGAATCATATCTGAAAGTAGCAGCAGGTGTTGTGAAGAACGAATTTGTACGTTGTCTGTTTTGGAGAGCTATTGTGCTGGACATGTGTGTAATCGGGCATGTTATACGTTGTCTTAAGGATTCAGCATTAAGCGCTACAGCAGCACACCCTTGCTAATCTTCGGAAAGTCTCATCTCCGTTCTCACTTGAGACTCCATCTGATGGGCTGCAGCATACCTCGGCTGATCTTGAGAATGTCTCATTACCCTTCTGTCTTGAAACTACATTTGATGTGCTGCTTTATTGATCTTCAGAACGCCTCATTCCCTTCTGTCTTGGGACTTCCATCAGACATGCTACATGTTTTTGCTGATGTTGAGAAAGTCTCCTCCACACTCTCTCTTAAGACTGTATTTGACGTGGTGCCTCATGCGCTTAGTGATATTTGGAAAGTGGCATGTCCCTTCTGTATTGATACTCCCTCTGACGTGCTGCAACATGCCTTTGCTGATCTTGAGAATGTCTTATGTCCTTTATATCTTGAGATTATCGCCTTCGGTTTTTTTTTACAAACCTCCTTGCTTTATAAGTGTTTCTAGAGAGATTACGTTTTGTCTTTGGATGCATGATTTGTTTTTCATTGGAAACCCAAAATGATGTACTTAGAAAAAAAATATTCATTAATATCTCTTTTTGTAAGCCGTTGAATGAATGTAATATGTGTATATTTTAATCGAGTATTACTGTATGTATATTATAGTCTACCATCGAATTACTTTCTCTTTTTAACAACGTAATTAAATTTTTATACGCATGCACACGCAATCCCACGCACACGCACACACAAACATCCATACAGACAGACAGACACCCATATATACAATTATATATTTACTTATAAATAGAACATATATATATATATATATATATATATATATATATATATACACACATACACACACGCATATATATATATATATATATATATATATAGACATGCCTATATATATGAGGTATATTTCATTGTTGTTGTGTATCTGGCTGTGTGTATGTTTGTGTATTAAATAAGCGTTTACTCAATAAGAAATTCTGTACAATTATACACATAATCATGTTTTGGTTACTGTATGTATATGTGTTCCCAGTATAATAAAAGAAACTATTCTAAATATTTGTACATTATATTGGATTAATTTAGTTCTATAATGCCTAATGTCTATTCTGATTAATTTCGTTGTACAAAAATTCTCCAAGGAATTCGTGAACACGTTCTGAAAAGCCGCTATATCGTAAATTCTTCGATTAAGAAGTGTTGCGTCAACTTAAAATTATATAAAAATAAGATAATAATGACTTCGTAATATAATAGTGATAAATACATTAACAGTGATAATGTCGCTAGAAGTTAATATTATATTCATTAATATAACAGCAACTAATACCAAACGCCTATACAGCTAAATTCGTCATGATTCTGGTTGATTTCACTATTTGAAATTTTGTAATGATCCAAACCTGGGGAGGTTCATTGTTCGTATTATCATTTAGGGGTCAGAAGACTAACTATAACTTTTCTGATCAGCTAACCTTTTTTTACACAATCGTAAGGTGTATGCGTTTGTTTGTATGTTAGACATTACTAATTGCAACACCAAGCGTAGTTTGTAGTCTTGCATTTTTTATACTATTCAGAGTAATATGTATATAATATATAATATATGAACAATGTCTAAAAGTGTCAGATTATTTATCTTATGTGTATTTGTAAATGCTCAAATATCTATTAGGTGCTTTGACCGTATATTTTGTAATGCAGATATTATTAAATGATTACTGTGTTTCCAGTTACTACGCATTGAATATTTTTAGTTATGTATCTCTATTTCCTCCAGAGTGATGCTAACATCTGTTGGAACTGATTCTTTGATTAAGAATTATTTCCATTTCTGTTTCTCGTGGACAACAATATAATCTTGATCTCCCTATATATTTTGGTAATTTTATTTATTTCGGTACATCATAATGCTAACGTAACTTCCGTGCTTGTGGTTCTATTAGTTCTTATTTAAGACTTGCCAAACAAATGTAACCAGTTAATTGTTTCTTCCTCATTTTCGCTCACATTAACATATTCTATAGCTGCTTTATGCTCTCTACTTGAATAAACTTGTCAGGTAGTTCCTGGTTTGAAGGCTTTAATCCTGTAACGAAATCAAATGTTCTCTCCCAATTTTGTGTGTGTTTATGTCAGTTCAGAGTTGTATTAGGAATTCACGTGTAGGAGACATTCTTGTCATCGATGTATCATGGCTATATGTACCACTGTTGTTGATTTAGGGTTTACCTTTTACATAAGTTGACTCTGTTATTGTTTCTCCTTCACAAACACCTGCAACTTTAGCCTGTATTCTTTTTAATTGGTGGTTTCTTTGAGAACTGGAAGACTTTATTTTGTTCACGTTAAGATGCTCTTTGTATTAACTTATACTGTTTATACTTTAAAAGTTTGCAGTTCTGTAGCGGATATACTATAACAAATTTCTAGTTGTATTATGTCACGAACACTGCCTTACAGGTAAATATAATCCTTATACGTTAGATATAATATGATCCTTTTGAAATTCAGTTAATATTTATTTTCATGTCTTGACATATTATTTCATTTAGGTGCAAATGAAAATGCGCAAAGAATATCAATGCATACTGAATTTAGTTTTGCGTAACATATTTAAAAAAAATTATTGTACATTACATTGCTTCCTAAATATCTGTAAGTCGCTTTCTTCAGGAATCACGATGTAATTTTACTGATTAAAATGCATTTACTCTTCTTTCTCTTATATAAATTCCAGTAATATATCTGTATAATATCTGAAGTAGTATTTTTAGTTGTTCTACTCTGAAATAGAACGAGAAGTTTCAGAGGTTTATTGCTGCAACACATAATTCAAGGTCGTCAGTTTACACAAAGTGTTTCTTTTCCCTACCACAATTTACGTTTTCGAGTTCAGTTTTGCTTAACTTGTCGCCTGCATGTCGTAACTTACCTAACACTTGTGAGGATTTATTAACGTACAGGCTTTGATTCAAACAATTTGTATTATATATTCTATTATCTAACTCAGTCTTTATTCTCGTCTATCAAGCGGTCGAGAAATCCATTTCAAGTATATTATTATAATATAAGTCAAATTTTGTGAAGTTATTATTCATTCAGAATTATTTAATTGAATATTTGGATGTAGAAAATCCCTGGGAAATGTATTCAAATTTTTAAACTCCGTTGTTTACATTGTACTTCAATGCAAGAGGATATAAACAAGTATATTTCAAATAACGTCTTTTCACTGACCTGTTTTGTGGGTAATAAATATATTTTCTCTGGAGAACTATAAATTCAAATACCTTTATTGACCAGAAATATTATTATGTCCAGGATGAAATCAACGTATGCATTCCATTGTAATACTTGAGAGAGGATTTTCGGTTTATTACATAATTTATATTATCTCTTTACCTTTATTCAGATCTATAAACTCCTTGCACTGTATTGTCACGGCGCGTAGACCTCTCAGGGATTAGATATCGTTGTTTGATGTTTTATATCCAAGAACATTGCATGTAAACCTTTAGCAAGCTCCCCACATATCAGCAATTCGTTTCGAAATTTAGCACATTGTCATTTTGTGTCTCACTAGATATTAAAATAAAATAACTTCAGTTACATACGACATTAGTGATATTGATTGCTAGGATGTGGAATTACTATTTTTAGATGGGAACGTATATGATGGCAGACTTTGATTTTAAAGGCGACTTGTATGGTGTTTAAATTTAATTGAAGTAAATTTTTTGAGGTGCATCAGCATGGCCGCAGCTCTGAGCTGAAACTTTGAAATGAAAAGAATAATCAAGGCAAGTTTGAAGTTGTCAATGAGTTCACTGCAGATATTAATTATATAAATGTCATAGTCTTATAATAGTAGCTTGAGAATAAAGAACGAATTCGATAGAATTTACTTGTTCCTTGTAAGATGTTTGTTACGAAACTATTTAAGGAGAATCTCATTCTAAAAATCTTAAAGAATCGGCCGACGATCTAAATGTTAGGTATAATTTTTTAGCAAGCGTCACCACTTCGGTCAATATCTGCACACACCCTGGGACATTTTACTAATAAGTAATAACTATTTTCGAGGTGCAACTAAATTCTCTCCGTTTCTCTCGTCGGCCTTGAATCAGTAGGTGACATTCTTTGCCATTTATTCCATCCAACAGAAGTGCCAAGCAATTATAAAAGCAAAGCTCATTTAAAAGCTTTTATCATATAATTGTTTTTATATAATGGAAACTTCTAAAAATCATTTGGCACCAGCTAAATTGCAGCCTCGAAATTTACTCTGAATTAGCAACGTTAATATATTATGAGTTATGCCCCTTCTCTTCACCTTGACTCATTACGCAATTCCGGAAAATTCGAAAACCACGAGTGACAAGAACAAGCTATTGACGTTTTGAACAGATTGTACATGCATACACACACACACACACACACACAAACACACACACACACACACACACACACACACACACACACACACACACACACACACACACACACACACACACACACACACACAACTTATAATAACATTGTTTTATCGTGGAAAGACACCCATTCTATATTTCCGTCTACGTATGTATTGAGTTCATGAATTTTCGTCTAGTCTATATCTATAAACAACTATATACACGTTGACACATATAAACATACACTCGCATGCATACATACACATACATGCACACACATACACACACCCACACACACACACAAATACACACACACACACACACACACACACACACACACACACATATATATATATATATATATATATATATATATATATATATATATATGTGTGTGTGTGTGTGTGTGTGTGTATGTATGTATATATCTATATATATATACACACACACATAGGCACATACGAATATACATGCATACGTATTTACTCAGGCATATACGCATATATATTTTGAATTAAACCGTACTATTCTATAAACTCATGGCAGTTTATGGGTTGTACTTACTGATGTCTGGGACGTATGAAGTGTGATAAAAGTGCCGTGTGAATTTGCACGAACTTATTATTCATTCATAAACCTATATTTAAACGATGGTTGATATTTTACCTATCGAAGTATTATTTAAGAGTAGTCGGCAATATGAATATCGATCGTGAAATAGTTGTAATAACTGCTACTGAATAATGTAAAACGTAATAAGACAGGATGCAGTAGATAGGATGAAACAGATCGAGAGAAAACAAATGAAAACAGATGGAAGAGAAAGATTGCAAAGAAAGAGAAATAGAGAGAACGAAAGACTTGAGAGGGATGAGTACGTAAGAGGTCCATTCAGTCAGATAGATACAAGCTCTTCATATGTTTGCGCGTGTGTGTGTGTTCGTGCGTGTCTGTGCGCACGCGCATTGTGTTTGCGTGTGTCATCGCGCGTATGACTGTGAGCAGGATGTGTGTGTGGTGTGTAGTATGTAGTATGTAGGCGAACGTCTATGCGTGATGCCTAGCGAGAAAACGTGGTAACGAGGGAAGGAAACTGAAGATATATTGAAACAAATAAGAAACGGATAGCTTCTACTTACATATAACTTCCTACCTACCTACTTACATAGATCCATACATATACATGTGATATATATACATATATATATATAAAGAAAGAAAGAAAGAAAGAAAGAAAGAAAGAAAGAAAGAAAGAAAGAAAGAAAGCTAGAAAATATGAGGAGTTTATATATAGTTTACACATAGACGGTTGACTCAGTGGTTAAATGTTGCATTCACGATGGCGTGATCATGACTTCTATTCCCAGACGGGCTGTACTTTGTGATGCTTATAAAAGCACCTCAGTTCACATTGTCGCAGTCCATTAAACTGCATATTGGCAACCTTGCAACGGACTAGCATCGCGTTCAGACGGAATGTTAGCGCATCCACCTATTCAGCGGGGTGGTTTCATTCGACAGCTAAAACAACTCGAAGCGCATGGTTGCAAGCGGCGCATAAAAATATCCAGTAGCCTATTTGGTACAATAACACTGTGATATATGTATATATGAGTGTGTGCGTGCGCACGCGTATGTATCCATACATGCACACACTTATATATACGTATATATATATATATATATATATATATATATATATATATATATATATATATATATATATATATATATATATATATATACACATACATAAATACATTACATACAGACATACATACATATATATACACACACATATATATAGACAAAGATACATAGGTACGATTATGTAAATGTTCGAATACAAGTCTCGATTGCCCTCTTGCCTCCAGACAATAAACCCGTCATCTTTCTAATGGTATGTTAATTATCTCCCTTCTCCTTCAGCGCTGTTCGTACCATTTGGCAGTTTTGATACATCTTATGGATGCAAAGATAGTCCAAATAAACCAAGCAATTACATTGTATGATATTTGATACATCTATTTGTCTATGTTGTTCAAAAACATGCTGCTGACTTCCTTGACGCATCTACTAAAAGAGAAGTTTATGTGCCAGGTAACTTCCGAATATTCCAACAACTAGCCTTCAGATTCATGTTGGAATTTGCTTTTGTAGATATTGTGAGGTAAAAGCATTATGCACTGGAAATATAGACAAAATCAATTTATGTTGGAAATGAATTATCTCCATGAGAGAAATGACTTGTTCTTCCAGAAAGTCCAGTGGAGATGTGAAAGTGTTGACCGATATGTGTTTAACATTGACGGGTTTAATCCTTTTGTTCACAGCGTGTCCAAAAATGACCATGTTCAACAAATGAGCTTGATATGGTTGTCTATTTTGGCGTCGACATCCTGACCATGAAACAGGTTGTACATAGTTCAATGTTAAAAGTGGCGCTCAAGAGCGAGCGGCCTGAAAAGAAATAGGAACTGTATGGTCTGGTCAACGGAATCACTGTTTTTCTTTTTTTTTGTTCCTTTTAGATTCTTTCTGATTGTTGTTTATTAAGTCTGATGTTGTGTTGGCATATTTTGGTAAATTTGTAATTTTGTTGTCATTTATGATCATGTTGCCGCCGTTATGGTTGCTACAGCGTGACGTTTAAGGCAAAAAGTGTTTCTCGAACACTGAGGTTTTGATACTGGTCACCAATACAAATGTCCCTATTAAAGCCAAAATAATCAATGGAAGGGTTACAGACACGATGGGGAGCATGAACGTATTTATCCGAGTTAGATCTTTTCTCTGAATATAAGGTTGAGAACTTAATATTATGCAGGTCTGAAACGAGGATAACCTCTATATAAATATTGATATTTTCTTGAGACGTTTTGCGTTCTGAATTGAAGTCCAGCCTATGCCATTTTGACTAAAATCATTTCGGAGTAGATAAAATATATTATCAGTAGGGTACTTGGTTAGATGATATCCACTAAGAACCGTGCCTAAAAACTTCTATGATTTAGCATAAACCAGAAACAGTTATTGGGTTAGCATTAAAAAAAAAATTAGTTACAATTTCCCGCTTGGCGAGTAACTACGTAGAAGCATCCATCGTCGACTTTTACCACAATGTTGCAGGCACTGTTTCACAATTAATATAATCCGATGTTAATCACATGGAACCTTCGTACATAAAATAGACTTAATGCAGCACCTAGCATATTAACTGATTCTGGTGTTCCCAACACCAAACAGTGAACATCAATCACACTTAACCATCACATTCAAGAACTGAAACAGCACAAAACACACAGAATGAGTATTATAATTGTCCTTCACAAATCACATAAGAATCGAAAGAAAGTGCACAAAAGTGAAGCGCAAAATTTCATACCAATCACAACTAATAATTTTTGCTTAAGAAAGGAAATAACGATTGGATAATAACAATATATTAGATCGAGCACAGGCTATGCTTCTGCTAATTCAGCTGTCCCTAATCTCCCCATAACAAGCCACAATAAACTGCAAAGAACAGAGGATAGCATACTAAGCTTAACAAAATGTGTACGCGCACCAAAATCCCATACCTACTTCAAAAATGAACGAATGTATAAAATTGAAAGACTACATTGCAGTGGGAAAATAAGGATAATGGATATGTGATGCGAGTAAAAGGAAAGAGAAACAGTTTTCAGAAAACTGGTTATGATTGTTATAATAAAGGAAATGGTAAACTAACATGAGCAGATTCCCGTGGATAATACTTACCATTGTATTATAGTAATAATAATAATAATAATAATAATAATAATAATAATAATAATAATAATGATGATGATGATGATGATGATGGTGATGGTGATGGTGATGGTAGTTTCTAACAATAACGATACTAGTGATTTAGTGTAAGCATCAACATTATGAAAGTTATTATTATTATTATTATTATTATCGTAAATCTCATCATAATAACAGTTAATATGGTAATAAGAATAGTACAATTAGCAAGAGCATCAACACTACTGATACTACCACCACCACCACAACCCCACCACCAATACTACTACAACTACTACTACTACTACTACTACTACTACTACTACTACTACTACTGCTACTACAACGACTACTACTACTACTACTACTACTACTACTACTACTACTACTAATAATAATAATAATAATAATAATAATAATAATAATCATAATGATAATAATAATAATACATTATTATCATTATTATTATTATTATTATTATTATTATTATTATTATTATTATTATTATTATTATTATTATTATTATAGTCTCTAGGTTCTTTGTAATTTGGAAATAATAATCTCAATACTGATATTAATGAAATCACAGAAGTTTTGGAAGCTTATCCCTCAGCTATGGTCCTTCTACACCGCATAAAGAAAAAAAAAGATTAAAAAAAAAACTATGAAACTAAATAAAACCTGTTAGAAAACAATCCTTCTTCAATGGAATCGAACAATAAGAACAATGGCAGAGTAATCCTTGAGTAGGTCATAAGTTCTTCATTTCTGTTAATGAAAAATCCTGCAAGCTTATTTCTTTGATATCGTAAAAAAGAAAAGGAAATTAACGAAGACCTCATTTGTTTCGCATGAACGTCAATACAATTGAATGTTAATAGTATAATGGAACACTTTCAAAACATTTTTCTGGATCTTTTATGTTTGTTTTTATTGATTGAAGAATAGGGGAACAGTTGTATATTTTGCGGTGAGAATTTTTTTACTCTTCATTCTAATACATAAATTCAATATTTTGTCTTTTCATGAATCAACACTATCATTAATTTATCGCGCGTTTGGTCGTGTGTAGGCGTTCGTGTAAATGTACGCCAATATATTTATATATACATATGTGTATCTGTGTGTGTGTGTGTGTGTGTGTTTGTGTGTGTGTGTGTGTGTGTGTATGCGTGGGGATGACGAAAGAGAGCGTGAGAGAGGGAGATATATAGAAAGAAAAGGAGCCGAATAGAAATGTTATGTGAAAGAGATATTCCCACGTGCGTATATATATTTATACATAGATTATATTTAGAATGATATTTATACACAGACGTATGTACAAGGATCAATGTATAAAAAAATACATGTATAAACGTCTTTCTTTCTGTCTCTCTCTGTCGCTATATAGTTTTCTTCCAACAAAACCTCATTTGGGCGCAACACCAGCACATACACAAATACACACAGAACAGACAAATATACGCAAAAGATTTTTCTGTACGAAAACTCGAACATGTAATATATTCGTTTTGTTCTCCCTAAATCTATAGCACAATTATTATGTAAAAATGTGTTATATACCTTAATTTTTTTTTATGTATTAAATACATCGAATAAAACTATTTACCGTTTACGTTCAAAAGTAAAAACTGTGAAATTTAAACAAAAGCATATATGATCATATATATATATGATGTATATATACATATATATAAATACACACACACACATACACACACACACACACACATATATATATATATATATACCAACGCAGACGTGGCTGTGGGATAAGAAGCTTGTTTCCCAATCACATAGTTACGGGCTCAGTCCCACTACGTGGCACCTAGGGCAACTGTCTTCTACTATAAACTCGGGAAGACCGAGGTGGAGTGAGTAAAAGCAGTCCGTCGTATATATATATATATGTGTGTGTGTGTGTGTGTGTGTGTGTGTGAGTGTGTCTGTGGTTGTCCCACTACCATCGCTTGACCGATTTTGGCATGTTTACGTCACTGTAACTTAATGGTTCAGCAAACAAACCAATAGAATAAGTACTAGGATTACAAAGAATAAGTCTTGGGGTTGATTTCTTTGACTAAAGACGGTGTTCCAGCATGGCCGCAATGAAATAAATGGAAAAAAGTAAAAGAATATTACATATATATATATATATATATATATATATATATATATATATATATATATATATATATATATATATATGAGATGTATATATGACTTCCAAGTATTTTCAAACATTTACCAGTACTTTTTATACAAACACGCACATACGAGCACGCAGACGCCCATGCACACACATATACAAGTACGCACTCACATACACACACACAAACATATACATTAATATATATAGCGTGCGCTCGGATTATTCAAGTGCGGGAAGCACGCAGATCCAATGCGACAGTGCTTAGATGAACGATGTTTCAAGACGGATATATATATATATATATATATATATATATATATATATATATATATATATATATATATATATATATATATATATATCATCATAAATATAAGGGATTAGCAATTGAGTTGCTTCTCCAACATACTGAAAATTCAGAAACAGCAGTCAAAGAACTACTGATTCTAAACTACAAATTTTTCTCTAAAACGGATGGCGATATTTATGGCACACATAGAACAAAAAACCGGAGGGAAAAGCACAAACAAAACAAGCCTTTAGTTAATTGGGTACGAATCGTTTCATGGTTAAGCGAACGAAAACTTCACTATTCCAATCTTCAGCCCAAATATTCTGATAAATTTGAAAGTGTCTCTAAAAAAATTCACGGTAATCCTTGGCCATGCGACACCAAAAATCAACGATAAGAAAGGCACTTACGAATTCATCGGCTAGCGAGTTCAGGCATCCCACCCCAAAGAAATCCATTCCATGTGCGCCACAAATAGTCCCGTATGAAAAAAAGTTCCGTGTTAATTGACGATCCCCTGCCCTCATTTCTTGTATATATATATATATATATATATATATATATATATATATATATATATATATATATGAATATATAAGGAACTGAAGGTATTTTGCAAGGCGTTTCCTACCGTTACATAAATATAACATATCCTTCTTTCTTAATAAATTTAAGGTGAATTATTCCACACTGGAACATATTCGGATTGCCTATAGCACTGTATCCGGTCGAAAACGAACTTGATTCGTTCCTTTTTGTTTTGCTTTTGTTTATGGCTCAGTAACTTTATATTTTTTTATGTTTTACTTGTTTCAGTCATTTGACTCCAGCCATAATAGGGCATTGCCTTGAGGGTTTTAGTCAAGCAAATCGCCCCAGGACTTATTCTTTTACACCTATTATTTGCATTGTTTTCTTCTTCCGATCACCTAAGTTACGGCGACGTAAACACACTAACAACGCATGTCAAGCGGCAGTGGTGGGCAAACATAGACAAACAGACACACACACGCACACTCACAAACAGAGACATCTTTTAAACTTGTTTATGGGAAACGTTTTAAATATGCAAATAAGCTCTTATTCTATTATGCCGGCCACTTTCTAATGATGCTGACTGGCGAAGCAGTTTTTCTGGAGTAACATCTACTGAATAAATAGCAAACTAAGTCTAACACCACCACACGTACCCCCCCCCCCACACACACACCTCCATCTCCATATAAATACTATTCCTTTCTCTGTTTCTACCACTTCTCTTCCTCCCCACCAAATACACGCAGAAATACATAAATCACTTAAACTTATATACTTATATAACTTTATACTCATATATGTGGTACATCAATTAATGTGATATTGCCTGAAGAAATGAATCCATCAAGATAATCAACCGCATACACACAGATACTATGGACTGCACCATAATAATCTCAGGAATACGAAATGTTATCTTAAGCGACATGTGGTATGTGGAAACACACGTAGCGAAGCATCAAATGCTTATAAATTCCATCCAAGGATTATTATTATTATTCCTTCCTGATACAGCGTAGGTAAAAATGCACCGGAGTCTTTAGTCATCTGTCAAGTCACAACAAGGGCCTCATACAGATAATACTTTCCTTTACGTGTGCGCTGTACCCAATAATGCTGCTTTTTGCAAGACATGAATCGTGCATGGGATTTTCGGTTGTCTTAAGAAGTCTTGAAGTTTCGATGGGACTGAGCCCAACGTTCTGATCACTACTAGTATCACTTTTAAATTACTATCTCTCATTCAATACAATTTTGCCATTTCCACTTTCATTTCGGAATACTAGGTGAGTTTTTCAACTTCTTTTCTCACAACATTCGTGTCATCTGGTACGGCTACATCAATGTATTTGTCTCTCGTTTTCAATAGGACAATATCCGGCCGACAGTGCTCGATTACACGATCCGTCTGAAAATCATAGCCCCAGAATGTCGTTAATTTTCCATCCTCCTGCATAACTTCACTTGGTACATTCTCATGCCACTTCTCTGTAACTTCATATTGTTATATACGGCATAAGAGCCAAGGAAGATACACAATCACTTTATCGTAATGACGCTTGTACTCATTCTGTGCAAGGCTTTCACATCCACTAACTAAGTGGAATACTATTTACGGAATAATAATACATTTCTTATTCTAAGAAAAGATCAAGAAAAACAAGAACAAAAAATATATTGCAATTAAAATAATTCAATTCTATATTCTATATAAATCAACACATAGACACTCGTAATGTGTAGCATATCTGCATTATTTTATCATATGTAAATATAAATGTATAATTTATCATGAATAGATATAGTTAATACAATATAATCTGTACAGACTTGCTACAAGTTTAAATATGCTTGAGGCATATTCGAACCTGCAAGGTAGCCATTCGCTACTTTTTATCGTCCAGAACGTTTCTCGCTGTAGATCTCCGGATGGATGCATAAATCTTACCCGTTTTAAAATCTTACCTGCTTAAAAGTTTAACTGATGGTGGTGGTTAATAAATTATGATATAAACTTTTATGACTGCATTAAATACATAAAATTCTATCGGCTGTCATAAATCTTAAATGATCAAGATCATTAAGTCTAGTCTCCTTGCCGAATTCTGTTAAACCAGCGCTGACCTCTACGAAAGGAAACCCATCCTTGACTCAATGCCTGCATAAGGCCTCTGAAAGAAAAGTCATACGAAAATCCGTTTTGTTTATACTGTTCCTAGAATGGTTTAATATAACCTGCAAAGTGAACGAAGAAAAGCATATATATACTGTCTATGCAAATTGCCATGGTTTACTCTATTTATACCACAAAAATTGATACAGAATTTCTTCTGTTGTACTTGAAACACTCTAAATTGGTAAGCGTTCTGTAATTTTAGTCTCGAAGCAAAGATAGCCGTCCAGTACAGTATTAATCTTTACAGTTTTACCAAGAAGTAATCTGAAGTGCTGAACCAGGCATCCAGTCATTGGACAGTGACTTTCTTCCCGAAAAATACTGACCGCTTGGGAAGCTCACTTTCTGAAAAATTACGTCAGATTTTCTAGAACGGGTATAATTGTTTCCGTTGAATATCGTCGATTCTTCAGTTTCAAATTTGACGTGGGTTTATAGCGCCTCTTTTTAAGCTTCAAGTGAAACTTCAGACATATCGAGAATCCTTCAATATGTCTAAAATACGTTGATGTTTTGCACTGCATTATTTTGCACTTGCTATCCTTTATTCAGAAGCAAATGATATATTCTTCTACTTCTTTGGGAATGTTTCAGATGTATAGCTTTGTTTTAATTGGTCATCTTTCCACATAGAAGACTATCACATGTAACCTAAAGCCAGTCACACAGAGTGATCAACATATTTTGTACTGCAATAAGAAAGCCTTTTTATAATTTAGTAACATCTGGTAATTTTCCCCAATCTGTTTCATTGCATTTGTTCTTGCGGTAGCCTTTTGCATAAAACAATACCGTGGTCAGATTTAATACATTCAAAAGTGTTCTATACGTGCGAGGTTTTGGCGCCTGTTAATCAAATACTTTCAGGTTATGATATAGCACTGTTTAAATATTCTGTCACGAGATAACGACATTGCGAAAACCCACTTCCACGTTACTGAAATTGTGTGCGTCGTATCAGCAACTTTTACTCTTCCATATGTTTACCTCACTAGTTAACACGGAAAGATTCCTGATTGGTACATTCCGAGTCATCTATCATGCTCGAAGAAATAGTATGTAACAGCTAGCAGAATATCAGGGTAAACGTCATAAGTGCTGATTCGCAAGAAATTATGGTAGTTGTGTATAGACTAAGCAAAATGTATTCCAGTAAAACAAATAAACAGAAAGACACACCATTGATTCACACAGAGGTTCGAATAAAATTAATATAGAATGAAAAGAAATGATGGTTATTAGAGTCGTCATCAATAATTGCATGGACTAGTAGGGAAACATTCCCAAATTACATTTTTTTTAATTAACTCTTGGAAGCAATAATATTCATTAAATAATCTTTTGTCTTGGATAATATGGCAATGAATTTGTATGGGATAAGCAGTTAATGGATTTAAAATGAATGGCCATAAAAAAATGCAGAGTCTCTTAGTCAAGCTAAAAGGGTCAAGATTTCTCCATTTCGTCTGAGAATCTGCAAGATAAAACCCGCTAATAGAAGGATTATATGCGTATGTGTGTGTTTGTGTGTGTTTGTTTGTGTGTGTGTGTGTGTGTGTGTGTGTATGTGCGCGCGCGTGTTTGTGTGTGTGTGCACGCGCGCGTTTGTGTGTATGTGTGTGTGTGTAGCATATGTGACAGAAGGTAAAAGATGCATAAAGGCAAGATTAGTTACAATAATCAAGATAGATCAGATCCTGACAAAATAAATCACATTGTAGTGAAAGAAGCCAGTACGACATTAAGAGTGATGTCACGGATGCTGCTGTCGGAAAAATGCACTACATACATCGTTATTAATATTGGGAATTCTAATGTCTGCAAATACAGAAATTAAACAAAAGAAAGCATCTGATTTGGAAATAAACAAATCCTTACCAGTGTATTCTAAAATTTTCTCACAGTTTATTTATTGTATGTAACGGGTAAGATGGAGGTAATGATGTTGATGGAATCGAAAACAGACTTGAAAGAGGTTCTAAAATTTTAAAGTGCATCGTATGATTTCAAAAGAATGCTTTCAGATTGTATCTTACATGGCTGTAAAATAAAATATGAATTTAGAAATATAAAAAGAATGATGTATAGAAAAATGTTCATTCCTGCATATTTCAGATTAAATATATTCTATAATCTATTATTATTCAAGCAAATGAAGGCTAAGAAAAAGATATGATTAACGATATGAAACAAAAATAACAAATTTAGATATAACAAAATGTTGGCATTTTCTCATAAAAGATATGTTCTGTACTGCACAAGCAAATGCTGGGAAGCAAGTATTTCGAAATAGTAGTGAGGTTCCAGTCTCCCATACCAATTTGTAATTATATGAAATTTAATTTTTTACAAAGAAAACAAAGTCATGTGTTGAGTGACATTTTTATAAAACTCAAAAGTTTAAATGTGTAAATAATGCAGAGAAGATGTATATGAGAGGAGGGTGTTGCAAAGTTGTTAACAGCAGAGAAGATGTTAAAGCTGAGAAGAGAAAAAGTAGAATTGATGAAGGAAGATAAAAGGACATATAGAAGGAAATATGGTTGAATACGAACAAGAAACTACAAAAATATCCTCAAATCAGAGAAACTAAAACGTAAGCAATATAACTATAAATCAGTAATGCGTTGTTTCTTTAAAAGCTTAGATCAAAATAACCATGAATAGTTAATCTGCAAGATGGATATCTGAAAAAAATATTCTATCATTAACTCTGTGGAACAAATGATCAAAGAAGATTGTACACCAAATTTATAGGGATGAAAAGGTTATGAAAGTTGTTCACATACTACGACGAAATTAGGAACAATACATCGTTTGCTGTTTCAATGCAAATACTTCACAGGATAACCATGTTATTAGGCATGATAATAGAGTGGTGAACGCAGAAGTAGTTTAAGCAAAACAAGAATTATTGATAAAAAAAAAGAAAAGCAAAAGTATGATATAAAGATACATGAAATTGAGTTTCCATACTGGAGAGTAGTACAAAGAAACTTTACACTAATTGTGAATAACATGCGCGTAAAACTGATACAATCAGCAGACCGAAATTCATTTCAGTTAATAATAACCCCATAACAGATAAAGCGCAATTATATGGCTTTTCGCGTTCGAAAATAGCCTGGAATTATTTGAAAGGAGCAAAAAGATAAAACCTCAAGTTTGGTAAGGTGGGGATTGAATAAGCTGGGATATATGTAAATATGAAAGGATATTTTAAGGAAGTAAGGAGATATATAATTTGCGGTTATTGTTATTTAGACTCATGACAGGTCAGATTTCATTTGGGAAATCCAAATTTTTTTATAGCAAGAAATTACTTAATCGATCTTATCCTTCTCTTAATATAGCAGTTTTGGGGTTGAAACTTTTCGACTTCCTGTACGTTGTAAATGGACCATTGATGTATAGAATACCTTTCTGTTTGTATGTGTGTGTGTATACATGTTTTCCTACGTTTATATACCTATATATACGCATAATGTACAAACATGTAGACACACACTCACACACACAGACACATGCATATATTTACATATATTCATACATCTATATACATATATACGAATATATATAAAGTATAATAAGGAAAGGAAAAACAGAAGTGTAGACGTTACTTCAGCTTAAGTTCAAAAATATATCCAATAAAAACTCTACAAGTTGTTTCAAAGCCTAATTAATTCAAAACAAAACGAAACATAATCCATTTGAAATCTTATATATATGTATATATACACATATATACACATAAAATACATAGATATATATCTACATATACGTGGGTAGTTTTGTATAAAACGTACTATGCAAATATACATGATTAAAAGTGATCGGCACTCGGTATGGAATTTAACGAAGATACGATAGTCGTGGCACGCCCGACGCCATTCACAAGAAGATCAAAGGCAATGGAGCTACATATCAAAACGAAAGGCGTGCATGTAAATCTTATATATCTTAATATGCATACTGAAGAAATATCACATATGCCAAAAACTTTCGAAAGCGAAGTGTACAAGGAAAACTAAAGATAAAATTGTACCTACAATAGTTTATGTTTTGGAAATGTTACAAACCAATGTGAATAAATCATAGAAACACGACATACTTGCTTGCATATTCACCAACACCAGTAATTCTACACCTGAACTCTATTCTTAAAATGTACCCCACGGTAGCTCCTACACAGCATGCATGCAACTGTATCACTAACCAATAAAACTCTAATATAACGCAAAAACATAATGTTAATACATAAAAACGTAAATTACCTAATATAAACACCTTTTCACAGTACCAGTCAGCACTGCTATAAACAATTACGCATTTTCAACACGGTGTCTTGAAAAATCAAATCAGGAATCCAAACGTAGTTAGAATGATTACAATAGTCGTTGTTTTGCTATAACATCTTATAAACTGCTCTATGTATAAATGACTAAATATACAAATTAACATGGAAGGTGAGTTTTTTCTTCATTTGAAACATTAGCACTTCTTTAAAATCTGGCGAAATATAAGCAGGATTTACAGCCAATATAATTGGTTTCTGAAAATAGTTTACTAGACAATCTCATTTAAAAGATATATATTAGCAAAAAAAAAAAAAAAGAAAAGAAAAAAAGAAAAATCTGTGTTAGTAATTGTTCATAGGCAATTATAATGAATGCTACTTAAATATTTCACTCTTCCTGCTTCTCCATATTAGTTTGAAAGAATTGATTAAAACTCTAGGTATAGAAACGTAAAATGGAAACTTTTAGAACGTGCTTACAGAAAGCAGGAAGAATTCTCATACGAATAAAATGCTTTCCACAGTAAGCTATTTGGTTGATATGCTAAAACACTATGAAATGCTTTGATTTTAGCCTTCTTTCTATGTGGAAAATAAATGTGTATATTTATTTATTGATCTATTTATTAATCTTTACTAATCTCTTGTCATGTTTGGCGTGAACATCGACCTGTTGTGTCTGTTCTACTTACGCATTGGGGCGCTTTTCTCATGTCTCGCAGTAAAAACGTGACAAACTGTTGAAAATCCGAAAAAATCTATAACTGTAATACTATCACATAAGGAAAACTATTTGAATGTTCAAAGGAGAACTTGTTGAATATTTGAAGTATAACTCTTCCTGTTGCTTCTACTCGTTTTTTCTTTCATTTTACTCAACTATGCATCGAAATTTAAAGTGAATAATATCAGCAGAAATTTACTACAAAAATGCATATATTCAAAGTCGATATATAGCTAATAAAATAATATATTATTTAGAAAATAATTGCATATTTTCTAATAATAGACTTCGATTTGAATTTCTCTACATATATGCAAATATCATTAGAATAACACGTCTATATATTCACACGTATATATATATATATATATATATATATATATATATATATATATATATATATGCCTACTAGATGTTATACAGGATATATATTCCAGTATGTGCCTGCACGAAACATTGGATTTAAAATATGACTAATTGGTGGTGATGCGTTGCATTGCCAACAAATCTGATGAGTGTCATAAATATCGTTAATGGTTTACAATTCGGGTAGTTCATTGGCTAAATTTTCGAATAGTATGAAATGGGGTTTGCCGAAGCAATGCACTATTATTTCTTGCGGATTCCGTTTTATATTTAATGCACACAATTCCCAATTATATTTCCTGAATGACGAAGATGCATACACATGCTTTGATTCTCTTTTAATTTAATTTCCAATTTTTGCGATGTAATTTTGATATATACATATGGAAACCTGAAGAGAAATTCGAGAAATCATTGGTGAAAACTTTCATAGTTATATTGTTTACCAATTAATTATATATTTTTTGCAAGCGATTTAATTATGAAACCGAGCTAAAATACTTATAATACTTATCAATAAGTTTAAAACATTTATCAATATGTTCCACATTGATATAAATTTTGATACTCTCACTTGGAACGGCAATGGTCTCGAAGAGAAAAGGTATATTTCCATATTAATAGTAACATACTGTTACTATACAGGAATTAATTTTAAATCTAAGTCACATATAACAATACTATTTATGTGTCTCACCCATAAACTTAATGCATTCCTAAATGATAACCATCGGTGCATTAAATGATTGCCCAATTCTGTACTAGTTAAATCAGCTGCAATTGGACAGTATGATTTAACTGCAGAAACTGACGTAGGAATTTCACTCGGTGAGCATAATAAATAAATCTAATAAATACTTTCCTATAGCACAATTTGCAAAGTGGATATTCAGGAATCAATACAAGTGAGCCAAATAACTTGTTAGTTTCTTTGCAGAAACATAATTTCCATATCATTTCCATAAAAACATATCAGATGCAGTTAGCTTTATACTGGAGTATCAAATGAAAAATTATTTTGAACGGATTACTGCGCCCGATAGATAACTAATTATTACATTTGCTTAGAAGATAATATATTTAGAACAGTATCGAATCACCTGTAGTGCAAGCCTCTTCTGTCGTGAATCATTATAAAATAATTGGACATTCTATTTTGTCGCAGACATATATTTAATTTTCAAACAATATATTAAAGATGTGAAATAATTGTTTCAAAGAAAACAATCGTTAGAAAAGCGAATCCTTTCAAATGTAAAAAAAAAATCTATTTCGGCAAAATGTTTGTATAATATTGTTTGCTAAATACGAAATTATCTTCGGCATATCGAACTTATTTAGTCAATAGATTTTGAATAACACCTATAAACGTTGTTATGAATGCTGTATTTAAAACGAGTATTAAGGAAGAAAAGAAGCATTCTGAACGTTAGATCACTAAATTTGACAAATCTTTTCTGGTTTCAGCTGTTGAATTCTGTGTTCTTGATTAGTCGACACATAAAATCTAACACTGTTAGCAACTTCTCTAAATTTTAGGTAATTAATGGATGATATGAAGTGTAAATCACATTGAAGATCAGTATCATTAATAACATGAATAAATTAAAATTCAGTATTTTTATTTGCTCGCTTTTTATTACAAATATAAGAGGCCTCAAATGAGATGTGACAAAACCATTAACCTGATGGTAACGATTTCACATCTAGAACAAATAATAACTTCTCTCAACCAATAAAACTTGGTTTTATGCAAATGAATTCACGGGTGTAATGAATGTCATACTACCTTGTCATTGCCATGAATGGGTCAAAATCCTAATGTAAAGAAAACCGTGGCTGGTGTGACATAACTGAGCCAAAATAAATTGTACGATTTTGTTTTTCTTTACGATTTCCCCTTCATTATCAAATGCAAATAGTTTATTAACACTACTGATCAAGAGATACAATATACAAAAAGAGCAGAAAGTCTGTAAATAATGAAGTTTATATTATATTTGACTATGAAAATGTAACTTTCTGCGCAGGTTTAAAAAGCTAACTGTAAAATATTTTGCTGGATCATACTTCAGCTTCAGCTGCGCAAATCAGGATGTGCATTAAGACAGGGACACATTCAATCTTATTAGCGGTCGTCACATTTCATTTCATCATTTTACTTACAGATATGGAAACAAAGAGCACCAGTTGAAAAACAGTGATAGGAAAGAAACGCACGCACACACACACACATACACACAGACACAGACACATACACCAAGATATACGCATCTATCTATTTATTTATCTATCTACTCCACTCTCTCTCTCTCTCTCTCTCTCTCTCTCTCTATGTATATATATATATATATATATATATATATATATATATATATATATATACATACACCCCCACTAACGCACACGCACACGCACACATATATAGATAGATAGATAAATAGATAGATAGATAGATAGATAGATGCATACATACATACATACAGACATGCATACATACATACATACATACATACATACATACATACATACATACATATACACATGCGCATATGAACGGTCAAGCAAATCCACTGAGAAGGCTTTCGTTAGCCCAGAGCAACAGGAAAAGGCACCTGTCCACGAGGCCACGCTGTGGGACTACACCCGACGTCACGTGATTTTGATGCAAAATACTCACCATACAGCAAAGCCTGTGCTGAATTCATTCATTCTTTCATTATTTTACTTGTTTCAGTCATTTGACTATGGCCATGTTGGAGCACTAACTATAGTCGAACAAATCGATCCCAGGACTTATTCCTTCAGTGTCATTTGCCGAATGGCCAAGGTACGGTTGTCAAGAGCGATGGTGGGGGAACAGACACAGACACACAAATACATACATGCATACATACATACATACATACACACATATATATATATATTATATTTAGAGAGGGAGAGAGGAAGAGAGAGCGTGATAGGTAGGTAGATGGATATCGATAGATAGATATCGATAGATAGATAGATAGATAAATAGATAAATAGATAGATAGATAGATAGATAGAAACGTGTGAACTCTTAATTTTCCTCCACAAAATCCATTTACAAGCTTTGGTCGGCCAGAAGCTATAATAGAAGACACTTCTCAAGGTGCTTCTCAGTGGGAGTGAACCCGGAACCATGTAGTTTGGAAGAAAGCTTCTTACCACACAGCCACTCCTGCATGTATATTTAAATCCAAAATCCCATACAGATACACATATACGTGTACATATATATTTTTGTTTGTTTGAGTATGTGTGTGATATTGTGTGTGTGTCTTGTGTGTCGGTGTATGTTTGTGTATTTTTGTATGTTCCTGACGTGCTTTATACGTATTCTAATTTGTGGCTAGACAGTATTTTATGGCTATATGATCATACTGAACAAAGTCTTCTTATAACTTCGTGCATTTCCTGGTTAAGTATGTGTTTGATTGATATCTTGCAATCGTATGAACTCCGGTAATGGTGACAAATACCAGGTGGTTGCGCAAAAGGGAGAGACAGATTAATACTACCATTAAGGAGAAAGGCTGAGGTGTGCGATTGGATTCAGAAGAGAGAGAGAGGGGAGAGAGAGAGACAGAGAGACTGAAAGAGAGAGAGAGAGAGAGAGAGAGAGAGAGAGAGAGGCACAGAAAGATAGTTTGAAAATGAATGCGGTGCTTCTTATTCGAATAATTAATGTTTCTTCCAGTCCATCACCTTATAGCAGAGCTTCATTTGTCGATCCAGTCTATCAAAATTTCGTTAGCAAATAACATATAAGACCTCACAATCAACTCCAATGATTATGAAACAGTTCTAAACAACTGAAATTAACATTTATTTTCACATCTCACTTTTCTTATCTGCCCAATTTACAGACATATTCACTCCTAATGTAATTTCTGGATTTTCAGAACGACACTAAGATTTGTTCGATAGAAAACGTACGTAGTCTGAATAGTAACTAAATTGTTCTCAAATTACATCCTTTATTTAACGACACAGTACATTAAATATCCTAGCTTGCACTGCAAAATACCTTAATAAAGTAATAATAATAATGGAAAGAATGGTTTTGTTCCTTGGTCTGAAATAACAGAACGTGCCCAACACGATCTGATCGAAAGGTTAAAATACGCCTATAGTTATTTTACGTTGATTCATTTTTTTTCTTGTATTAATTGTTCTGCCTGATTTTCTTTTATATTTCAGTATTCTATTTTTCTTTACATTTTTTTCTTTGTTCCATCCATTCCCCATCTTCTGACATTACTTCCCTTCTCATTCGATTTTCGTTTTTCTTCTCATATTACACTTTATTTTTTCAATCTTTTCCTTTCTCAGGTTTTCTATTGTTTTCTTTCCTTGTATCGGTTCATTTCTATATTTCTGTCTTATATTACTTCATTCATTATGCCTTTGCTTCATTTTTGGATACTTTCTTTGTACATTTTTTTTTTCAAAATTCTTTCACCTTCTCTTTTCAACATTTTTTCTTCTTTCATTCCCTTGTATTTGCTTCGATGCATGTCTTAATTTTTCCTTTGATAAACTCTGCTTTTTTAATCTTTTTTGCTACACGTCTCTCGCTTATTTTACTCGTCTTTTGTGTGTTATTTATTTATTCACTCATTTTCACTTCAGTTTATTTTTATTCTTCATTTTCCAATTTTTTTTTTCTTTCCATATTTTAGTTTATTTACGTTTTCGGTTATTTAATAATTTTATTTATTTCTGTATTTAATCTATTTATTTTCTTAACACCATTGATTAAGGAAACTATGGAACTGTCATGTCTGCGTTTTGCCTCCAGCACAATGTGACAGATAACGCAATACCCGCTAGGAGGCGTTATAGTCACAACGAAAAACGAAAAATCGATAAATTACAAATTGAATATAACTGGGCCAATTCGGATATAATAACGTTTGATGATATTTGCAAGTGATATCACCGTGTACAGCAACAAGTACAACGGCACCAACGATATCGACAACTAAATCAACAGCTATACTGATGACACAACTATCGAAACATTAGCAACAGTGAAGATGCGGTTGCTAGAATTACAGCAGAACGAACGTATTAATGCTAATATTTCGACTGAATGAGTATAAATAAAATTTTTTAGAGCCGGAAAAATAAAAGTAGGATTATTATTAGTTTAACTTGACAAAAATAGAAAGATATATATATATATATAAGAATAAGATTAAGAACATGTGCGATTCATTGTCGTAAAATGAATATTAACGTTAATAACAATGCATCTTAATAGACTTGGAGAGGGAAATATTTTTCACATGTATTAATTCTATGTATCAACATTAAAAGTAGCGGAGAAATAATCAAGATATTCGAGTCTTATAAAGAGGAACAAAAATGTAATATGCAAAGAACAAAATAACTGAAAAATTGGAAAAAGTTCCCATACAAGGCGATCCTAAATAACAGTGAAAACAATAGAACGGGCCTCAATTCCGCCAAATATAATGCTATGCATGATAGGTATTGTTCTTCTTTTAAAATTTTGGCAGATGGCACGTAGTTTTAATGGACTACATCGACTCGCGACAAAAAAGGTAATTAATTTAATGACTCGGAATGGGTGAAAGGAAACCACCTCAGCAGTTATTGAACTAATAATCTTATGAATTGGAAGAAATGCCTCTACGCATAATATGTAACTGGCTACCGCTTCTACCTGCTCACCGCATCACTCTATAAGGGGTTCTAAAAAGCAATGGCTGTAAGGGTATTGCAAATGACATTGTTAGTGACCCAACATTCCGAGTTCTTTTACAGGGCTTAAAACAACTGAAGGACCTCTGCAACAAGTGAGTGAACCTGAGTAGGGAATATGTTGAATAAAACCATAATTAACTGGAACATTTAAACACCCCTCGTAATGAATAATGAGATGAATAGCATCATGGTAACGTTGATGAACGTATTGTCTCTAGAACCACGGACATCGGCGCACGCGAATTTTATCATAAATAATTTTCGGAATATTATCGGATATATTTTTATCATTTCTATTCAGATTGTTTTAGAATATAAGCTAATTAAGTAGATTATACAATCCAACTTAATTACAAATCAACAAAGAACATCTAATAATCACGTATTCTCTCTAAACATAATATGATTCCGTATGTCAAAAATTCTTATTAACGTCAGATTCGTGATTGGAAACACGGTGCGTTTTCGTGTTTGAAAGCTGACTCGACGAGAGAAGAAACGAAAAGCAGTATTACTCCTTGACGACAAATGTCCTTGATGGATAGTGGTGTTATCGTCGACAATACCCATATCAAACATGGATGCTTGTATTGTCCGTCGATATGGCTACTCATATTTATAATCTCAAGATATAACATCTGAAGAGGACCACTCATTTCTATAGGATTCTATTGGAGTCTTTTGTGCACCACTCGTGGTTATCAAATGTCTTTTTACACAATTTCTGTTTAACGACATCCTTTTATCTCATTGAAGTTGTACTCAGATTTTTTATACCGCTAATTATTTCTTAAGATAGTATTCTTCACATTATTTGTAGATAGCCAACTCGTTCGAAGTATAACTGCAAAAATATCTCTGCTACTGGCTTTAGCTTTCTCTCGGAGAATGCTTTTCTAGGACTTCCATTGCCTATGATGTTTCATGTGTTTCATCTGATACAATTGACTAGATTGCCAAAGTGAGATATTCTCCATTTAATATATATATATAAACACACGCGTAATTCCACCAATATCACCAGACTATCTTTCCCCACATTTCAGCGTTTTGGCCTTAGCAAGTATTGAAGCGAAAACTATTACCCGCAATATATTTGGAACACAAAACACATAGTCATGTGTCTAGTGTGTAACCACTAATGATAGAGGAATAGCAACACCTTTCCGATAAAAACTCTGAGAAATAATGATTCGTGGGCTAAGAGATACTTGTTCCTGATTAAACTGGGCCCCGTTGTTGTTGTTTATGACAACACCCGACCGACAATATTGTATATTTAATCTGAAAGTGTAGCAGTATCAATGCACTAAGTGGACCGGAGAAGGCCACGATTTCAATGTATCTTTCTGATCGTTGACACTTTCCTCTGTCACGCAACTTTCTAACAGTCTACTGGGTCAGGTAAACGTTTATTTTCTAGCTTCTTAGTTTTAGTTTCGCTGCTGACCGAAGTATGGGAGAAAGAAGATGATCGTTGTGCTTTGAATAATGTAGGCATTACTTTCTTTATTTCTACCACCATAACACTTTCCTTATTTCAAAAGAAATATTTTAATTTTAAGTTGTAAAATATCAGTGGCATGAAGTGCATGTTTCCGATTGTTTAATGATGATGGCGTGTTTTTGTTTGTGTGGTGTTGTGTGTGTGTGTGTGTGTGTGGGTGTGGGTGTGTGTGTGTGTGTATGTGTGTGTATGACTCTGTGTGTGTATTTGTCTCTTCCTCCCCCACAACATCGCTTGATGATCGATTCTGGAGTGTTTATGTCCTTGTAACAAGTCCTAGTAACACGTTCCCATAAGTCGATGTGTTCGACTAAATGCGGTACTCCGCATGGCCGCAGTCAAATTATTGAAACAAGTAAAAGAAAAGAAAGAAAATACCTTTAAGGCGCGATTCCTGTATTTATGCAATACCCTTACATATTCCTGTAATACACGCTACATTGGGAGCTGTTGTATAACATATCTGAATACTACACAGTATTTTCTGTAAAAGTTTCTTTTTCTGCTGTTATTAAAAGTTTTTAATTACGTGTGAATTCCTAATGGCATGTAGCAATGACGTTAACTTCAGGATAAATATGGCTTAGTGACTGCAGTAACAATGACGGGGCATAATGTAATGAGGAATAAAAACAGCCACATGTTATTTTAATGACCGTAATGGTTGCCGATAATTATGAGAGAAATATTAAAAACACATTTATTCACAAATTTAGCAATATGTATAAAAACAGTATAACAAATTAGCGACGACTATGACAATAATGATTCCCAATAATAGCAATATGAAATTAATATGATTAGAAAGGCTGTAAATTTATAGAGTTAAGGAGGAATTTTATAAAGTCGAACCTATATTTTACTAACTCTTACATTTGTTAGTGAAAGATCAATGAATATCAAAATCAATTACAGTTGAAATTCAAACTCCCATATATACATCACGTAACTGAAATATTACTGACAGCAATGGCATAGAAGCATCAGGAATCAAAACCAAATTTTTTAATATAGTTATTTCATAAATGCTTTAAAAATGTCATTAGAGATAAAATATTGTCTAACAGAAATAATATGAACAACACTAACACCATTTGTTATTATAATCACTAATATTTCAACTATTAGTGGAGGAAAAATGAATATTAGTGAAAGGAAAAATAACTACATCGATATTTAATCTTCTGAGAAGTACACTAAACCGCAGTTATTTCTTTTTAATTAGATCAAATCTATATAATAGTAGGGAACGTGGTGCAAACAGTAAATGTAACTGGCAATTTTGTTGTAGCTCTACAGGAGGTAAAATCCTGGCATAATTCTGGAAGGGAAAGCGACTCGTCAGATAGAACACTATATATTGAACATCATTACCAACAGCAAAATGTCAATGTTTCTCCAAATTTTTCCACCCACTTATCACTTTAAGAATATGACATTATCCAATGGAACTTGTCTGAACATACAAATAAAAGTCATCTCTTGAAAGAGCCATAATCATACTTGAAAGAACCATTTGCATCAAGAGTCTTTAATGCATTAAAGATTCTTGATCGGAAATAATCTGGGTAACCTGATTTTCGGCTGAAACATAAATAATGCCAAATATTTATAAACGATATATGAAAGTCTCAAACATTCAACTGGTTTTGCATTGAATGACTCCAAATTAGGAGGATAAGGACACTTAATCTTGAAAAGAATATAATATTCACTGCGGATCATAAATGCATAAACATCCAATATATATATGAAAAGAACATAACGAAATATGTAATAATCGAATAGATAAAACACAGCAAAAGACTAGAGCTCTTGTATATTAAGATTTATTACACTAAAAACTCAAACGAGTACATACACATACATACATACAAACACATAAATGCACACACACTCACATACACATACATATATATATATATATATATATATATACATACACATATGATTTCACGTATATATGTAATATATGCGTGCGTACATTCGACAATACATACATAAACATATGGATATTTATCTATGTATAGTACACACATAAACATACATATCTACATATTCATATGCACATATGTGGATTTATATGTGTATGTATGTTTATATATATATGCACATACATGCATGCATACATACATGCATGCATACATACATACATATATACATACATGCATATACATTTATATATACAGACATACGTACCTACATACCTACATACATGTATATATATATATATATATATATATATATATATATATATGCATGCGTATGTTAGTGTCCATGTATTATATGTGTATGTACAATTTCCTATTTCATATTTTGAACTATGTGTAGAAAATTATTATTCATAATAGGATTTTACCGAAACCGTTATCAGATATGAGGAGAATGATAAATTTTATATCTATTTGCTAAACATTTCTGAGCATGAAACCAAAAATAACGCAAAAAACTGGAAGCCATTATTGTTTAACCTACGTATAAAAAATTTCTAATAATTTTTTTAATGTGTCCCCGAAAAAATAAAAAAAAGTAGTGTGTTGCTTTCGGCGGTTTCTTAATATGTCTGGCAATTGTATAATACATCTTGATATATATATGAATATACAACCCACGCATATGCATAAATGAATACTCATTGATTGCCATACACTTACCGATACACACATATGTGTATAAGTGTGTGAGTATGAGTTTATGCAATATATATATGTATGTATGTATGTAAGTATGTGTATATGTATGTATGGATATATACATATATGTATATATGTATACATATATGTATACATATATGTATACATATATGTATATATGTATATATGTATATATATGTACATATATATATATATGTATATATATGTGTAGATATATATATATGTGTGTAGATATATATATATATACACTTAAGTGGCAATATACTACACTTTATCGTGCAGTTACTGTTAATACTTCATTTAGAGAATTAACATTGCTTGTTTTCACCTTTTCAATATCAGTGAAGAATGTCACTGGAAAAGAAGATATAAGGTTTGCCAGGTTTTGTCTCTCTCACCAAGGTCATCAGCTGTCGAACGCCGACGAAGGGAAATAACCCTGAAATCCGGATACGTTCGTGCTGCTGGTCGAGGTGAGAGGGATAACTCCCTTGGCAAACAGGACACAGTCGTGTGTCGATAAGCCAGCTGGAGGAGATGTCCTCCTGGGGCTAAAAGCAACAGTAACATCCACCCCTAGGGGTCAGCCACACTTAAGTGGCAATATACTACACTTTATATATATATATATATATATATATATATATATATATATATATATATATATATATATATATATATATATATATATATATATATATATATATATATATATATATATATATATATATATATATATATGTATATGTATATATATATATATATACAGTGTCTCTAACATTGAGCCAGTCATTTCAGTTTTCTTTGAAAATTCTCCTCAGGAGTCGAATAAATTCGAAAGTGCTTTCACCTATTATATTAGTACACACAAGCTTATGTTTGTATGTATGTGTGTATGTATGCGTGTATGTATGTACGCATTTATACATGCATGTATGTATATATGCAAGTAAAATTTCAGAAACCCTGCGAATAAAGGACAACTAGCACTACTTGTGGTATACCTGTGTATACCTATACAGCTGAAAAGATATGTGACGATTGGGAGACGAAAACAAGGTCGTTTGTCATCTCACAAATGCTAGCTGTTTTATGTTTAAAGTGTATTTCAATAACTTAAATACACTTACTAGATAAATCTGTAGCAATGCAAGATCAAGTACAAAGTAAACTACTGAAGTAAAAATAGAATAACAATTGGCGCCTAACCATATATTTCGACATTTCGGAGTTATAGCCACTTCCTGAACATTCCTGAAAATGAAGACCGGAATAAACATTTGCTCAGATATGTGGGGTACGATGGGGAGATGGGCAGAGTGATTTTGTTATGATAGCGAATATCCTTCGTGTAGCTCTTCCTCTTAATAAGGAGGGCCACACCTCCATCATTAAAGTTTGCCTGTATTACGTTGAGTGATCCTGATGGGTACTTTAAATTTCTGGATCTATCAGGTCTGTAAGTATTTATTTGCGGACTAAGTGTTTGCGTGCATGTATTAATTGATGCGAATATGCCGTTATTTGGTGGCGTTTCCTAAGTTGAACGCACCACATTTGTTTCACATGATCTCGTAAACCAGGTAGGCCCTCGCGAACGTTTTGAAATTATTGCTGGGGATAGCAGATAGTGAGCAGCTCAAGATGCTGTTTGTGGTATGATTTCTTAGCAGAAATTTCCTTAGGGGTACACACGTGTGCACTATCTCTCTGTTACATCCCTCCAAGCGGATTGTATAATGAATTGCGGCCGAGGTTCTGTTCCTGAAATATAGTGATTTTATGAAGAACATGTCAGACGTAAGAGACCTGTCTCTTTATGAACAGTACTGATTTCAGCATTGCTTAAATTTAGTCCTTTGGCGAAAGCCAGAGTATAGACGCTATTTATTAACAACTTGTAGAACAGCCTATTGGTGTTAGCTTTGTGAATTGTGTTGCTGAAGCTGTCGCATATACGTGCAATTTCATTTCTTAAGTGGGTGGCTTTGGCTTAGCTGGGCAGGGCTAACTCACAGTACACAGCGCTTCTTTACTAGCATCTTTCTCATAACATTTGGCGTGGATAGAGCCCTTTTTCGTAATCCTGATTTTGAAATTGAGCAGAAAGTGTCTGATACTTAATTTCAAATATTATATTGTTGTCAACACTGTTAAATCTCTGGTATACGCAGGGAACCACTTTTGGGGAGAATGTGAGCAGTAGTATATCGTCAACATACCTAGACAGAAAGATGCCGGGGAACACAAGTGTTCAGTATCGTGCACTCCAGTCGGTCCATTTACCTGATGGGCAGCAGAATTGAGAGGCTTGATTTCATTGCCAGACCTGAGACCTGCTTGTGTTTTTACACAAGCAGGTCTCAGGTCAGTAAACATCATAACATGGACCGTATTCTGAAGTCTGACATGTACTTTCTAAAACTAAAATATTTCGGCGACAGAACACCTGCTACTATCCATCATAAATCCGCAGAGAAGGACTTAAGATACAGATGATGTATACTTGTCTTTCCTGAGGAAATTATTGCACAGAAATCATACAATAAACCGTATCTTAAATTGCAAACTTTGGGATTGCCCCATCAACGATTTCAAAATGTGCTGGAGGGCCTACATAGTTTACGAGGTAGTTTGCAACAAATGCAGTGCATTGGGAGAACCACCAAGAAAAGTGTATACACATCAAGGAGCAGATGCGCACTAGCATTTAGTTTGTAAATACATAAAGAAGTGTCAGACCCAATATTTACAGTATCAAACAGGTTTACTCAGCTTTAGGAGCATGCAGACTCTCCTTAATAAGATGATATCAGACCTAAAAAAACAGAAAGCAACACTGGTCTGCGCATGCCACAATTCCACTCCACTTGTCTGAGAAAAGACTTATTCCATCCGTCAATTTTACAGTTATTCTAAAGTAATGGTCATAAACCTGGAATACTGAAATTTAAGGTAAAACTGCAGCTGTTGATCTCTTTTCACTTTTGTAATTTACTTTGTATTACATTTCGCATCTTTTCGGCCGTATCTAAGTTTACTCTTGTGTCGACGCCCCCAAGCGAAGACGTAGGATCGACCAATACATATAAATAGAGGTTGTCTAGCCGTGGTAGAGGAGTTCAGTAGCAATTGAGTAGCCCTCGTGTAGCGGTTGAGTAGAGATCATCCGAAGGTGCTAGATAGAAGTAGCTTGAGACATAACATTAACCAAACACAATATCGCTCATGCTTCACCCAATCTAATGTTCTTTCAATACAGTTTAAGAAATAGTAATGCTAATTTAACCTTAAATTTTTACTAAACATTCCAAAACTGTTACTTTATGAGTTTATTGAAAAATGATTATGAAAATTATTTGTAAATGATAAAATTCGCATTTCGTAATACATTATTCTGATTCATTTTAGAATGAACGAAAACACTATAAACGTACTTGTAACAGCCGAATTTAAAACCTTTTATTATGACTTTCAAGTAGCTATTACATAAATTATTTCGGTTCAAAGGCTATCAAATATATCTATTATTTATTTCTCAAGTATTTATTTGTGATCACTTTGTTGTGAGGAAAATTTTGAAATAATATAATCATATTACTGAAGACATCAGATTTGTAATTATATTATATCGAAAAATGTTCAAAACATAATGGAAATAATATGTAATTTAATATGGAAATGCTGCTCTAGTATAAAAATAAGCATATGGTAGCAAAATATCGATAGGGATATCTATAGCTAGATTGCTAAATAAGTTCCCAAAAGGATCGATTATTACATTTGTTACTCAGTACATGTAAATTTTATTATGTGTATGTTATAATAACTATTGATCACAATACCTAATTCAACAAATATGAAATCACACTCTATGCACATTAGCTCAGATGTATGAAAATTATAATTGTATTATAAAAATAAATTTCCGTTTAAAATTTATAGCTCCAATTATATTAGGTCTCTGTAAGAAGTCCTATAATATATGTAAATTATGTGGCGAGAATCAAGACTCATATATAATATGATATATCTTCTTTTACACATTTCTCTTCATATTAATAAATATACGTAAATATATCTTTTGTGGAAAGGAAAGATAATGGTGTGTCTACAATTTTTTCCGATTTATTATCAATATTTTAACTATCACCTCGATAAGAGTAAACAACATTCAGTTTTTTAATGTATTAAACACTAAAATGAGCAGGTTGTAATAGAGATATTATGTGGCTGCAGAAAGAGTCGAGAACAAAAATTGTAAGAATGAAAAGCGTGTAATTATAATATATCATATATATGCTTTAAAAGCAGCGTAATTAAATGTCAATATAAATGATCAAACATCTAGGTAGACAGTTTATTCATAGCATACGTAGATGCTCTTTTATATAAGACATAAGCTTTTTTGCTTCTTCTATAAGAAGTCATATATATTGCCAATAGTTCCTAACAAAATCAAATTAATTAGATTTGAATACTCTTTATGTGTGTATTGTCATTGGACTAGAGGGTGATGGTTTTCCATTTTTGAGAGCATTTCTCGTATAAGCTGATAGCTTATATTTTCCATGATATTTAACAATGTTGGTATAGTTTCCAGTGGGCAAATGCCACAGTTTTACATTACTTGTAAATGTGTTATTTTTAAGCAGGGAAAGATAATTTGGTTAATTGTTTCTTTCTAGCCAACATGTTATATTCAGTAAAGATTTTCTGCTTCATCGCATGATTTCAGAGGATACTGCTGCAAAGACACTATTTTATGCTGTATGAAAAAACATTCTTCGTTCATTAGCCTCTGAGCTTTTTTCATCCGGTTATTTTATTTATTTATTTATTTATCTATTTATTTGTCTAATTCTATATACGCCTCGAGGTTTCTCTGTCTGCTTCCGCTTTGTTCAAATGCTTATTTTTAAAT
>NC_142931.1:33571145-33631145 GCF_046866305.1 Octopus bimaculoides
AAGCGTCAGTATACTGAAATCCACAAGTGAACGACGATTCTCTAGAGAGAATTTCTACTTACCTTGTCTAAAGCTTTCTTTTGATCAAGAAATACTCAACAAAGGGTGGCAGTTGGGGACCTCTGCTCTGTGCGAAACTACAACTGCCCGATATAAAATATCAAATCAATGGTTCTCCTACCCGATCAGAATTCACTCTGATATTCCGCGACAATGATAGAACATATGTAGGCATGTAGCCGAAATAATGTGTCTGGTGAATATTTTAGATCAGTTAAAAATATGGCATGGAAATTGTCATAGGTTGTTATGTCGCATTTCGCTTCTAGATAGAAAATATGTTTTTGTATGTATGTACGCATGAACGTGTGTAAATATAAATACGCAGACAGGCACACTCACACAAGCACACGCACACACACACATACACACACACACACACATACACACACGCACAAACACACATATACAGGAGTTGGACAAAATTTACTTGAAATTTTAAGGTGTTTCCATTATTTCGTCCAACCCTTGTATATGTTGTTGTGAACACGCACTATATATTCATTCTTTACTCGTCTATTACTGTTCTTATTCGAACTCATTTCCATTGTCCCAAAATTTTTCGTCACACATCTGTGAACTCTTCAGCGATGCTTTTCGTCTTCGTTTGTGCTCTTGCTACGCATTTTCCATCTGTTCTTCCATGATGTGTATACATATATGCGCATGAGTTTGTGTCTGTGTTTGTGTGTGTGCATTTGTGTGTGTGTGTGTGTATTTCATTGTTCTTAGTACCATTATGCACCTTCCCCTCTGCTCTGTCCCCTCCACCGCTGCTGTTGCTGCTGCTGCCTTTGAACCCGTGTTTTGGTACCGTTCCGGTACATCTGTGTTTGTGTGTTCGGGTTGTTTTCTTTGCCATTGTTGTTACCACTGTTGTCGTTGTTGATTGTGTTGTTGATATTTTTGCGGCCGTTTGTGAAGTTACAGCATGTGTATTTGTGTGTAAATATGGGTTCGCTTCCTATGTTGTTTGTACCGGTGCCCTGTACACAGGTTTTTTTTTATCTATCTATATTTCTTATATTTATCGTAGGTATGAGCATATTTGCTTAAGCACATACCTATGATAAATATAAGAAATAGTGATAAATAACAAACAAATCATGAAAGGAACGGGTACAAACAATATAGGAAGCGAACCCATATACACGCATAAACTTACATGCTGTAATTTGACAGACTGCTGCAATAATATCAACAACACGACCAACAAAGTCAACAGCGTTAATAACAATGGCAGCATAAACAGCAACAACTACTACGATGGCAGTAGCGTGGGCAAACACACAAGTAAGTGCTGGAAAGGTACCAAAAGAAGTGCTCAAGTGCAGCAGCAGCGACATCGGAGGAAGGGACGGGGCTGAGGGGCGGGTCATAGTGCTATTTAGAACAATGGCACACACATACACATGTACACATATACACACAAACAGAGACGCAAAATCATGCGCATATAAGGATACACATTATCGAATAACGGAGTGGAAAAAGAAGAGCAAGAACACACACGTAGACGGTAAGTGTCCAGCACGCATATAATTTTTATTTTCCGGTGGTGCGTAAAAACATTTTAGCATTAGATGTTATTTGTGAATTCCTTGATAATACCAGTTAATACACAATACATACAAACATAGAATCGAAATAAATTGAAACACATGCAGATCCATTTGAAGGATAAATTGGTAATTAATACCTAAACATATTCGTGTAAAACTATTTCTATTTACCACCCAAAAGTAATGGTTTGCGTATACTTAATCTAGTGTAGGTGCTATAACTTTTTGACTGAGATGACGACCCCAAACAAGTGCCGTTAATTCACGTCCACAAAATTGCTTGAAATAATTTCGGTAATTCAATTTTTGAGCATAAATTTAATTTAACTTTCTGAAAGGAATAACTTAAATGTATAAAATATAAAATCAAAATCATGAATGTATGCTACTTCATTAAATAGCTTTGTTTAGCGACGGCTATTAAAAGATGTGTCTTTTGGCAATGTCTGTTCACACATGTACATAATTACATACATACATGATACATACATATACGTCCATATAAACACACAGACACACACACGCACATCCATACATATATACACACATATACGTATACACACACACATACACATATACTCCTAATGTATTTTCCCTTTATTTAAGTTCGGTATGTCGCCACTAATGTAAAGGGTTTTTAATAACTCATACTGTAATTTAAGTGGATCACAGACCTTTTGGGGTCTATTTCTAGCAGACTGGTGCTGTAATCATTCAACACCCTTATTGTAATTTACACACACACACACACACACACACACACACACACACACACACATATATATATATATATATATATATATATATATATATATATATATATATATATATATATATATATATATACATACACAAATACATGCATACATCCATACATGCATGCATACATTTACTTACACTAACACTATAAGACACACGGGGTGTGGGGCTGAAAAGATCATAGGCTGACTATGAAGGATAGATGCTAGAGCTGAGAAGCTTTGTATGCACTAATTTCAACATGTCTTATTTATAACTGCTTAATTTGGTTTCCGGTAAACCAGCATCTGACTAATCAAAGAACACCTTAAATGTAATTAGTTGAGAATTCTCTTGAAAATAGACAAAATTTGGCGTTGTGGTGTTAATAACTACCCGCAGAAGGAGGATAGAAGTCCCAAGGATATTCATACTGACATACTTGATGAATTAGGGAGTGGCGCTCCAGCTCGAATAAAGTGGAAAAACTGGGCAGCTGAGTTTTGGAAGAGAAAGGAGTTTAGGTGGAGAAGGAAATATAGAAGAGAGAGTTTTGATGAAGCTTGAGCGTCCTGCAACTGTCCTATAGAAAAAAAATGTCATTGACCGTGTCCACCACATACTGATGGATAACTGGTGATTCAGTAAAAGTCAAATAGATGGTGTTATTAGCATATCCCGTGAAAGAGTTGAGAATATTATGCACAATCATTTTGGAATGACGAATGTTTCTGTTCGGTTGAGGCCACGCCTTGAAACAAATGATCAAAAGTGCTCTAGTCTGATCCCTTGACAGGAAAATCTGACGTTGTTTGAGACAGATATAGCTGGTCTCATTGAACGCTTCCTAGCAAACGTTGAGTTCAGCCCTTCGAGTCAGAGACAAAGAGATTATCCGTAAAGTGAAACACATCTCTTCATCTCATCCAAAGAACGTCAAGATATTTTCCTCTGCAGGGAAGGTGGCAGATTCAGGTTAATGGGATGTAAAAGAGATTGTGTCTATTGACTAACTTCAACGGTGAGTTTCATGTCAAATCTCAGAGGCAGTTAGAATAGGCTATCACGATCAACCGACGAGAAAAAGTGACGAATGTTGTGTTGTTTCATCAGGACAATGCACCCAAGTCCTTGCATTTGACCGAATTTTGAGCTTTTTCCCATTTGCGAGAAGGGGGAAATTATCATTGTGTTTGTTAGGTGTTTGCACACGTAGATTTTATTGGCTCGAATC
The DNA here is from genome assembly GCF_046866305.1 of Octopus bimaculoides. Taxonomy (NCBI): domain Eukaryota; kingdom Metazoa; phylum Mollusca; class Cephalopoda; order Octopoda; family Octopodidae; genus Octopus; species Octopus bimaculoides. The sequence continues at coordinate 33,574,740 of NC_142931.1, forward strand.
CAGATAGGGGTAACTCATGCCTCATCGATCTGCTCAGTAGTTTTCAGCCGGCAGATCGGTATAGACTAGAATTACCAGAGGCTTCATTGTGGACATGGTCAAATAGCGAAGACTCTTCGAGGTCTAACTTAGATAGGATTATTGTTTAGTGGAAAGACAAACATTTAGCTAGGTGTCCACAATTTCACTACGTCAGCTACAGTGATCACAAATTAATGACCTGCTGGCTTGACTTAGATAGAGTTTGTAGACATAGTACCGACTACTGGAAACTCAGCAAGTCACTTTTGGACTGTGCGGAGTACAGGTGTCTGATTAGGAAATTAGTAATGAAGGCATTGACCGAATCAATTATTAACAACAAATGGTGGCATGCCCTCAAAAGAGCCATCAAATTTGAGTCTGTTAGGTTTAGTAAACAGCGAACGAGTAAGAAGGCTAGAATAGAAAAGGATCTAGTTACGGCCCTAGAAGAGACATTGAGGACTGTAATGCGACCCAATTGGTAACCGCAATATTGGCGCTCAACCAGCACCTCGAGGTTAGACACGAGAGATGCATTGTCAGAGCTAAGGTTCATGCAATGGGACGAGAGGCAATCAACGGTGTTGGATGGGCCCGTGTTGTAGAGACCCAACGTGGAAATGATGTCACAATAAGGTCTTTGATGGATCATAATGAACGTACGGTAGCCGAACCCGAGGAGATATGAAAGGTTTTTCCAGCAGGGCCATGCTGCCTCCCACACGGTACGGTTCACCATGGATTTCCTGCGTTAGCACATCAAAACAAGCTATGGCCGGCTCTCAGCTCAGATATGAACCCAGCTGAACACCTGTGGAATGAAATCCAGAGACGGCTGAACCAGGTGATCCCAAGTCTTACAACTCGTGTGGAACTGGAGGCAGCTTTCCTCGGTGTATGAGCACAGGTTCCAATAGCTTTTGTGAACCGCCTCATGCACTCTGTGTACCGACGGCGTATGACCGTTTCGAACAAACAGGGAGGGCATACACGGTATTGAACATATCACGTCCTACATTCTCGATGTGCTGGATATGCCCACTATCAGAACACGACAAACTTTATCAGTTTTATCAAAGTTTATCTCTGACATGATGAAATTAAAACATATTTCACAGTCTTTCGTTTCTTTTGCGTTTCAGTGTATATACATGTGCATATATATATTTTTTTGGCGGAGGCCATCTCGAATCACCCATATAAATAATAGCATGTAAAATGTTGCCTTGAGAGACACTTTTGGATTGAAATAACGGGTACATTTTTATGTATTCATGTATGTGCCTACGCACATGCATATAGTCAATGCACAGGAAATATGCTCTTATTAGTAATTCTTGTTTAAAGGATTGTTGGGTATTAAAACATGAAGCAGGATATAATATGATATGAAGCAACTCCAATATGTGATACAAATTTTCAAAAGTTATCACATCACATAATGTTGATAAAATATATTTATATTATTTACTTATTTGTATTTTAGAATTATAATGACATATTTCACAAGGATTGATTACCGAAGGAAAAATTTATTGAAAATATTGATGCATAAAAGAAAAACAAAGCTATAGTAGACTAATAGAAACAAAATCTAATTTTGAATATTTTAAATTTAATATCATGGAAAATAATATAAATTATGAAATAAGACATGTGTTGGAAAGTTCATATAATTCCCCCAAAGATATAAAATAAAATAACTTATGAAGTCACTTTTTCTTCATTTGATCTTTGATCTGGTTCGTGTTGATTATATAAATTTACTTTGATTCAAAAGAAAATATATAAATATATTAATCTGTTCTGTGTTTAAGTTTCATATTTCTATATCAAAGGTTATTTGTATTTCATTTTGGCATATTTTATTACATAAACGTGTATTCAACATCAACACCTTTTAGAAAATCCGGCATATTTACTGCTGCCATGGTGATAACACAGCATCAATTCTAAAAGCAATAGCAAGAAGCTAAAAACTGATCTCTACACTAGCGTCCTCAAATTATTTTGATCATCAGGCAACGGCGTGTTATAAAATTAGCAACAAACTATAACTAATATAAATAACGATTTCAAATGTCGGTACAATGCCAGATATTTCAAGGGAGTAGGTAAGAGTGTGACATTGAACGCAGTCATCAAATGATACGTACTTTATCGCCCCGAAATAAAATAATGAGAGACAAAGTCGAATTCGGTAGAATAATAACAATACTACTACTACTACTACTACTACTACTACTACTACTACTACTAATAATAATAATAATAATAATAATAATAATAATAATAATAATAATAATAATAATAATAATAATAATAATAATAATAATAATAATAACAAAAACACCAGGACTTACAAATATATATAACATACAGAAAATTGCACTACTGGGTACTGCACACATTCTACGCAAAACACTTTCAATACAGTAAACATAAGAGCACCACAGCAAACCACAGCACATACCCAAGGCGCACAGAGCTGCGCTCGGTAGTGAAGTGAAAGCACGTTATAAAAATAAAACTACTGAATAATAATAATAATAATAGACAGGATATAGGATGCACCACCCAAAATCTGACATAGAAAGGCTATATATACAACGCACAGAAGGTGGCAGGGGTGTTATACAGCTAGAAAACTATTATAAAATAACCACCATAGGACTGCAAAAATACCTACTCCAGAAGCAAGGGAAACTAATACAAATAGCCACAAAACACGAGCAAAACAAAAGACTATTTTCAGTATTTAAGGAAGCTGACAAATACAAGCAAGAAATCAATCTACCTAACAAATACGAAGAAGAAGAAGAAGGAACAACAAAAGCTATAAAACAAATGAAATCCAAACTAAAACTAGAACAGCAACGGACCATGATAAAACGATGGCAAGAAAAGCCCCTACATGGTAAATACTGGGCTAAACTAAATGCGAAAGAAATAGACAGAGAAAAATCCCAGCAATGGCTGAGAAGCTCAGGACTCAAAGCAGAGACTGAAGGATTTTTAATTGCTGCACAAGACCAAAGCATCCCCACCAGAAATTACCAAAAACACATAATGAAAAGAAATATAACAAGTAACTGTAGAATATGTGGAGATGGACAAAAAACAATAAATCATATTATCTCTGGCTGCCCAGTCCTGGCTAAGAAGGAATATATTCACAGACACGACAGAGATGGGACCTATATACACTGGAAGCTATGCCAACACTATGGAATAACAACAGAAAAAAGATGGTATAAACACACGCCAAAAAAGGTCACAGAAAACGAGAAAGCAACCATACTCTGGGATATGCCAATACACACAGATAGAGAAATTAAGGTAAATAGACCAGGTATAGTTGTCAAAGATCATGAAGAAAAAAAAAATGCTTTCTAATTGATGTATCAATACCAGCAGATGACAACGATTCTCTAAAAGAAATGGAAAAACTTTCAAAATACAAAGACCTGGAAATAGAGCTAACTCGAATGTGGAATCTAAAAACAGAAACAAATCTATCATAGTAGGTGCCTTAGGTATAATAAAAAAATATTCAGACAAATACATAACAAAAACACTAGGACTTACAAATATATATAACATACAGAAAATTGCACTACTGGGTACTGCACACATCCTACGCAAAACACTTTCAATACAGTAACCATGAGAGCATCACAGCAAACCACAGCACATACCCAAGGCGCACAGAGCTGCGCTCGGTAGTGAAGTGAAAGCACGTTATAAAAATAAAACTACTGAACAATAATAATAATAATAATAATAATAATAATAATAATAATAATAATAATAATAATAATAATAATAATAATAATAATAATAATAATAATATTAATAATAATAATAATAAAAATAATAATAATAATAATAATAATAATAATAATAATAATAATAATAATAATACTGCCACTGAAATAACAAAAAAAAAAAAATACAAACTCAGAAGAATTCCCAACTGTAAAACTAAAATTGAAAAAGAGATTGAAATAATGAGAAGTGAAATATCAATATTGAATGAACAAATCTATGGAAACTATGTAAAAACCAGAAAAAGAAGAAACATTAAGAGAAAACAGATTCTCACCAAGAATATAACTGCTTTCAGCAAAAGAAACATTGCAACACAAATTAAAGCAAAAACTTAAAGAATACGAAGATTTGTGAAAAGAAACATTTTAGAACTAACATAAGCTGTTCACATCTAATACGAAACCATTCTACAGCGAAATACGAAAGGAGAAAATAGCCGTTGAAGACCCTACTGCCATTGAAGAAGTCGAAAACTTCGGGAAAAGTATATGGAGTAATGAAAAGACTTACAATGAAAACACAGACTGGATTAGACGAGCAGACAGATCCTAATGTCAGTGCTATAATCGTATAAACGTGGGGGTACACACGAAAAAAACAGATTTTTTGAGTATTATTCTATCCATTTATGTTTACAACTGTTTCCGTCGCCGTTTTCTCAGCAGCAAACAGAATTTATGGAATCATGTTGTTCCTTAATCTCAGCTATCACAAAATTCGACGAACGGGGGAGAGGCATTGCAAAACAAAGACGCACCACATGGCAATACGATTCCAACGGAAGAAGCAGGTAGACAGATTCACGTCTGAGGTTTCTAACGGTGGATGCCTGATCTACAAAAGGGTTGTCCCACAGAGAACGTTTCCTGTTACTTTTGGGTGTCACCTTGTAGTGTATCGACCAAGAAAACTAATGTCGACATAAGTAGAATTTGAACTCAGGAAGTAATGGGTCGAAATAAATACCGATAGAACATATTTGGTGCGCTTACCATTCTTCCAGCTCGTCGCATTAGCGTTTTCAAATTTTTGCCCCAAATCAACAATTCTAGGGAAATTGGAAGACGATTACACCGTCCTGGAAATTCAACTGGCCCATATTTTATCGATTATGAAGTTCTTAACTGGCATATGTTTCATCGATCTCGAAGTGGGGAAAGTTAAGTCATCGTCGATGATTTAAATGGTGGTTTCAAATCTTTTGCACAAGGCCTGCAATTTTAAAGGAGGTTCTATGCCCATAACATCAATCACAGTACTTGTTTGTATTTTATAAACCCTGATAAAATAATATTAATCTTTATAAATGCAATTATTATAAATGCAATTATTTTACTGACCCGGCCGAATGAAAGGCAAACTTAGCCTCTGCGCAACGGAAATACACAGTGTAAATTGCCGTAACAAAACTTTTACAAGACATGTTTGCCTAAAACAGTAACTTTTGTGCCAATCTAAATATATGGTGATTGAATACTTCATAAATAATATAGATTATACAGAACGCGTTGAAAGAATTTAACATACCTTTTACTCAATTACTCGATATCATTAAAGGAGGTTCGTGTCTTATTGCTATTTACCAGTACATTGGTATTTTGTTGGAATGTCATAAATTTTACTCGTATGTCTCTGAGCACATTTATCTTCAATCCCTTTTTCAACTCTATCGAAAACGCATTTGCGTAGCTAAAACCTGGGTCGATCATGCACAAAATTCGGAACGTAAAAAAATTCTCAAACGCTACACTAAGTTTGAGTTATTTGATAGAGTAGTGTTCAAATACCGAAAGTCACCGAGGGTTTTAGTTTTGAACAATGATTTATCATCCAAATTCACACGTCAATAAGTTCTTCTTCTAAGTAATATTCAGTGTCAGCATTGACTATTTCCAAGTGAAATGGCGTAAGAATTCAATTGAGAATTTTCTGAAAAATCCTCGAAACATACATTTACGTCAGCATTTTTATATTTGAAGGTGTTTTATGCATGTCTCATGTTCACGATCTGCAATGCTTTCAGTATCTCCACTCAAAAGCTATAAGTTTGAAAGATGCATATATGTAAGTGCCACTGTAGATGTTCGTAAAGGAAACACAAATATTTTATATAGGATTACTGTATGAAGAAGCGCTAAAATGTTAGACATTTACATTGTTATTCAAAACTATTAAGGCAGCTTTTAAAGCTGCTATTATATATTGTCGTTTTCCATGCGTAGGTTTTGCAATTGGTCTTCTTTTGCTGCGTCTGAAGCTGTTTCTGTTTCATGGAAGTTAGATTGTTAGTCCTACGACAAACCTTCCCCTTTTTTCCAGGGTTAGGAGCCTCATAGTAGGATACACATTTGATAGTATTTACTGAAAGACCCTGGAGCGAATTGCTTTGACTATGGCATCCCTCAACACATTTTCAGTACGTTTAAAGAACTTCACTCAAATCAACGATGCTGTTCTCGAGCGGAAACATGATGAGCAAACTTCATGGAAATCTTTACTGAAGTCCGAAAAGGTTGCATTTTCTTGCACCTACTATTCGTAGGATTTTTTCCCAAAGAAAATATTGAACATACCCGATGAAGTCATACCATGGAAACAATAGACGCGAGTAAAAGACTAAAATTTGCTGATGACATGGTGCTGCTCGCCGAAGAAATTAAAATACATCGGATCGCATTAGAACAAGGACAAAACGCTAGAAAGATCGGTCTGAGAATCAGTATCGCAAGGCCGATATAATGAACTTTATAAATGATGACAGTCAATCAAAAACATTCGTAATGTAAACCAAGATCGTTTCATCTGCAGCGGAGGTGATAGCTTTAGCTTTTGGCGATTTTATCTTCAAAAGGGCCATGCCATCAATAGAGAATACTATGCCAACTCGCTGAGGTAGTTACGAAAGTTTATGGAGACCAAATTCCCAGGAAAGCTGACGAATGTAGTCTTGTTCCATCAAAACATTGCTGCAGCAGTACACAAGTCCTTGGTTTTAATGGCTGCTGTGCGTGCTCGTGTCTTTCATTTGATCAATCACACTCCGTACTCTCCTGATTTTCTCCCCTCTGACTGTCATTCGTTCCCCAACATGGAAAACGTCTTTCCTGGGAACTAGTATTATCACCAGAAGTGATATTAACGTCGTATCTGCTCTTGATAAACCTTCTGACCAACAGGATAATAGCTTCTTCTACAAGGATAAAAGTGGGTGAACCACAGAGGTCAATATTTTGAAAATTTGACCACATTTGATTCATGGGAGTATTTTGAAGAGGCTATGACATTTTTAGCCGACCCTCGTACAAACAACATGATTTTACATCAATTACTATCACAGCATCAGAATGAAAATGAAACAGGAAATGAATGCAAAAGGCTTCAAATCAAGAGAATGGGAATAGAAAAGACTATACAATAACAAAAGCTACATAGACTAGAGCATTTACCTTATGATGAATAGATATTTAAAACATGAGTACGTGTACGAATAAATTATTCATTATATATCTCGAACAAGCAAGCGTCTACAAAATGAAAGGCATGACGCATTCAGTATTCATATATTCGAATATGGATAAATTAGAAATGATCCGAAATAAAATACAAGAAAGTGTTATTTTCAAATTGAACTCGCTAATGATGGTATACAGACAGCAATCTCATTGACGTATTATAAAATCATATTTGGAAAATCAGCGAAACAACGTTTCACTTGCATAGGAATAGTAGCATATTACAAGAGAAAGATTTGGCAGTAATATTTGACGTCGCACTCTTTACATTCTCAGTTCAAATTCCCCTGCGATCGACTTTGCCTTTCATCCTCTCGGGGTCGATCAAATAAGTACCAGTTACGCACTGGATCGATGTAATCAACTTAATCCCTTTTCCTGTCCTTGTTTGTCCTCTCTAGGTTTATCTCCTTGTGGACAATAAAGAAATAAATATTTGACAAGGCACTCTTTACATTCTGAGTTCAAATTCTGCCGACGTCAACTTTGCCTTTCATCCTTCGAGACTGATGATATAAGTACCAGTTGAGTCCTGGGGTTCATGTATTATCTTACCCCAACTCCAATATTTCTGGCATTGTAGAAAAACTTTGAATCCAATATTTGACAACGCACACCAGTTTCCAGAGATGTTTTATATACACTTCCTTGGAGTTGGACAAGTGTTGTATTTTCGGAATAATAGCAACATAATAGTATAGAAAACGTATGAGAGATGAACTATAAATCTAATGGAGACCCAACCCCATGTATACTAAAATTATTTAGGATAGGTACATAATTTGTTATAAAACTAAAGTATGAATCTTATAGTATGAACTGTTATTTAATTTGTTCCTGATCTCTCTTATGCGAAATTCATAAAATGGAAAGCATATTTCCTCTATATATTTAAAGTGATTGCACGATATTTTAAATTCACACATTAGATATTGGTAAAGAGTGATTTGCACAGACATATATGTATTGTAATGGAATTTGTATTCACAGCAATATAACTAGTTTAACGTATTTCCAAAAATATCAATATCACTTCTACAGCTATAATGATAGGTGTTGAGGGACGTATAACCAATGACATCTGATAAATATAAGAATTGCTGCAATTGACAACAATATTTCGACGCATTCAGCAGTCAATGAGTGTTCTAGCTTGAAATATATCTCTTCATATGTAAAAATAATTTCTTATACCATTATAACACAATGGTTAGATATATTACAAAGATAAAAATTTTCATAACGAAAGTAATCTTGCATTTCTGACAATGTACAGCACACAAGCCCACGTCCAAGTTTTATCCGTCTTTCATGTTCTAGACCTCTGAATTCTTGTCGCATCTCACCATTGCCTCGTGTCAGAACGGGGATACATCTGAACCACACCCTCTAAACCTTGTTGCATTCCAGGGTTTAGATGTTTTACCATGTACTCGCTATTTAACATGCCGTTTTCTATATAGCACCATTTGAACTAAGACCTACAACTATGCAGATTAAAACTTCCTACACTCATTTCTAATATTTCACCGCCGATGAACTTAAATATATTTACCTAACCATAAGAATCCATAAACACATAAACAGTTGTGGTGCTGGAGGCATTTTTCAATGAAGTCGTGGACATTTTACTCTCCTTCAATGTTAGAAAAAAACTACACGACTATACAATTCTTCAAAACATTATATCAAGACCGTCCCAAATGGATACCATTCAAATAGAACCCTTACATTCATTAAAGATGATCAACGCTCGACAATATCAGCAGTGATATCTCGCATAATTGACGCCCATTCTCAACATAGCCATAATAGAACCGCAAAAATTGGGCTTCCTAAGGAAGCCAAATAATACGTCTGCCTTTACCAAATTCCAGCTCCCAGCGAAGCTCATGGGATGCCAAAACGTAACAGCGTCACAACACCTGGTACCTCTCTCTCTCTCTCTCTCCGTCACCATTTCTCGCTCGCCCCCTCCACACACACAAATATCATAAAACCCATGCACGAAAACCCACGCAACCGATTCGCAAGTTACTCCCCAAAGCACTCCAACTTAGATCTATATAGAGACTACCACTCCCACTATTCTCTGCTCTTTAGAGCTTGCTGGTCTTTTGCCACGTCACCTCAGGCAACCGCGACTGAATAACCTCTTACCCTCGTGTCAAAAGTATTGTCTCCGCATATCAAGTTAACTCCATCCCGACAGTCAGTTTTCGAGAAATCCTTAGCTGCACATGTGTGCCGCACAGCTGTCGAATTGAAAAATGCTCAAAAGGGAAGTAAACTCCTGAAGAACTAACTTGTCTACCGAAGTGTTTGAATTCTATTAATATGGTTATTCTGTGTTTGTTAAAACAGTACAGAAAAGAAGGAAAAGCATAACTGCCAAATAGCTATTAGGCGCAGGAGTGGCTGTGTGGTAAGTAGCTTACCTAACAACCACATGGTTGCAGGTTCAGTCCAACTGCGTGGCACCTGGGGCAAGTGTCTTCTACTATAGCCTCGGGCCGACCAAAGCCTTGTGAGTGGATTTGGTAGACGGAAACTGAAAGAAGGCCGTCGTATATATGTATATGTATATATATGTGTGTGTGTGTCTTTCTCTCACAACATCGCTTGACAATCGATGCTGGTGTGTTTAAGTCCCCGAAACTTAGCGGTTCGGCAAAAAGAGAACGATAGAATAATTGCTAGGCTTACAAAGAATGAGACTTGGGGTCGATTTGATCGACTACAGGCGGTGCTCCAGCATGGCTTCAGTCAAATGACTGAAACAAGTAGAAGAGTAAAAAGAAAGAGTAGGTGTATTTAAGTATATGTAATATGTAATGTGAAAGCGGCACGTGGTTTTGTGGTAAGAGCATCCGGCTTACAACCGTGAGGTTGTGAGTTTTATTTCCGGTCTGAGTTGCACGTTGTGCTCAGTGAGCAAGAATGTATTTCACCTTGCTCAAGGTCACTCAGTTGTAGAAATGAGCTGTGACGTCACTGGTGCCAAGCTGTATTGAGCCTTTGTCTTTCACTTGGAAAACATTGGTGACGTAGTGAGGGGAGACTGGTATGCATGGGCAACTACTAGTTTTCCACAAGCAATCTTTGTCAGGCTTGTACCTCGGAGGGGAAATTTTCAGGTCCAATCCTCTGGTCATTTGTAACCAAGGAAGATCTTTACACTTTAACATTAATGTAATTAATATGCAGAAATACAAAATATGTTTCTTGGGAAAAAAATATGGTTTAGGAATCTAGAAATGTGAAACAAGTTTTGTATGTAAACTCTTTCTTTTATGTAATTGTGTTCGTAAATGTACATCACAACTAGTTTTCTCCTATATATTGATCGTATTCAAAGAAACATTTTGTGTAACTGAAAAGTAGGAGATAAGTGAGCATATATGTAAAGACAGATACAAAAATAATATTTACAAAGAAAACTTGTTGAAATATAAAATGAATTCTTAAAAATCTAGCAGAAAACAACATGAGAACGAAACACGAGAGATTATAGATGAATTTAAAACGAGTAAATATTTACTGTTGATCAACATATACGCGTCAAAGGGAACATAATAATTACATATGTGTATCACACACACATACATATATATATATATATATATATATATTTATATATATATATATATATATATATATATATATATATATATATGTATATATATATATATATATATATATATATATATATATATATATATATATATATATATATATATATATATATATATATATATATATACAATATATACATATACATACATACATACATATATATTTATATGTGTATATATATATATATATACACACATATATATATATATATATGTATATATATGTATATATATATATATATATATATATATATATATATATATATATATATATATATATATATATATATATATATATATATATATATATATATATATATATATATATATATATATATATATATATATATATATATATATATATATATATATAAATATATGCATACATCCATACATATATGTACATACCTCCATCTATATGTATACGTACATGCACACAAAGATACATGTACACACATACAGTCACCAGCGCGCACACACAGTTTAATTATATGTGAGTCTTGTGTTTGCGTGCTCAAATGTATCCTTGGTAACTGTACAATATATATATGTATGTTACGTTTGTGCGCATGCGTTTTTATATGAACCGTGTATTGACAGAATCCTATGGCATACGGAAGATTACACTCCAGCACATGGTTCCGTGTTCATTCCCACTGCGTGGCGCCTTGGGAAGGTGTCTTCTACTATAGCCTCGGGCCGACCAAAGCCTTGTGAGTGGATTTGGTAGAAAGAAACTGAAAGAAGCTCGTTGTATATATGTATATATGCATATATATATATATATATATATATATATATATATATATATATATATATATATATATATATGCGTATGTATGAGTATATGTTTCTGTATTTGTGTGTGTTCCCCCCCTAGCTTAGCGGTTCGGCAAAATACATCGATAGAATAAATACTAAGCTGCCAAAGAATAAGTCCTGGGGTCGATTTGCTCGACGAAAGGCGGTGCTCCAGCATGGCCGCTGTCAAATGACTGAAGCAAATAAAAGAGTAAAAGAATATATGAGTTGTGCTGTGTATATATATATATATATATATATATATATATATATATATATATATATCAACCCTCATACACACACCGAAACGGAGCAGCGGTTCGTCGCAGAATTACTTATTTTATTTTTCTAGCTGTCTGAACTGAGTAACATGAAGTGAATTGCTTTGCTGAATATCAAATATCCTTTGGGCCAAGAATCGAAACCACAATATTGCTATCATGAGCGCAACATCGAATCCAATCCCTAACAAACGCGCCTGCATGATAGACACAGAGATATATAGATATATGTTCTAGCCATTCATTCGTGCACTTAAATACACTAGTTGTACGTTTCAGTCTTTATTAGATATTATAAGGAATTTTTAATTAAATTTTTCCAACAATTAATTGTTTTTTATATGAAACTTAAACACTTTGTTCGGACATGACTTGAATATTCATGTCTGAGCACGCGCATGTAGTAGTAGTAGTAGTAGTAGTAGTAATAGTAGTAGTAGTAGTAGTAGTAGTAGTAATAGTAGTAGTAGTAGTAGTAGTAGTAGTAGTAGTAGTAATAGTAGTAGTAGTAGTAGTAGTAGTAGTATTTGGGACCACTGCTACTGTTTTGTTAATTGAATTTCATGCACGTAAAAATATAAATAAATCGGTTGTAGTTACATTTCTCCTCCAAGTGAATAACTATTAATGGCCATCTTTTCAGAATGCTAAACCTCTCAGTACGTTGGGTTACATTTACATGTTGAAACTACTCGGTATAGGTGCATGTGCTTTCTCTCGATCTATTTGATTTTATCGTTCTCTAAAAAAAAAAAAATGCAATATCTTAACTTCTTTTCTTATGAAAGATATCATAGACTACAAACAAGTATGAAATGTATTTTTCCCAGAAGTGAATACTATACGTACCAAACATGAATGCCTGAACTAATCTGAATTATATTTATTTTATTTAGTACAGAACTCGGCATACTAGTATAAAATATTTTGTGCCCTATCTTCATAATATTGATCACTTAATTGATATGATAATTTTGAGTATAAGAGGAAGTGTTGTAAGTAATACTTTATTAGAAACACGAATTTATTATATATACATACACGCAAGTATATTTGAAAGAGTATAGTGAAAGCATACATTCATAGATATATTTATTTATAAGTGTGTGAATATTTACATAAATACACACACACACACACACACACACACACACGCGCATAAATATATGTATGAATGTATGCTTTCGCAATTTTGTTTCAAAAGTAGGAACAAGAATATACGCTTGTTTTCGATCATCTAATTAACTTATCTATCGAAATACAAAATGAAAGTGCAGGAAAATATTAAATACTGTTTTATAATTGAACATATTAAATATATCACATATATTTTAGTTAGATTGTATACCCTTCAGAACATCATTTCATTATCTTCAGGTTTTCAAAACACATTTAGATAATATCAAATTGCTGTCAGAAAAGCATAGAAATATAAGTACATTCCGAACAGTTCAAAGAAGTGAAACTATAAAGTAGACTGGAGATGATAGAAAGGTTTCAACTTCGAGAAACTTAGCTCCAACTCCGTGCTTACAACATGACATCGGATTAAGTTTACTGATGGGCGTATATAGGATTGCATAGTATAGATATTATTTTTCGGCCATATGCTTAAATGTGAGAGATGCATTGGGAAAATTATCATGTTAAATGCTTTTTAGTGAGTAAATTTGTTTGGGGACTGAAACCGCTCAAAATCATGTAGAATCACTACAGCAACAACTGTTTGAATGCTACCTGAACTATAACGTCTGCGATTTTCATGTAACCTAGACCTATCAAGTATAAACTAAGAACCTTCAAAACATACTATATTGAATTCCGGAAAATTGTGTTCATGCAAACATTGTTTGCACAGTCCTAGTTATTAATGAAGATTCTTGCTTGCAATTTTATTTTATTAGCACAATAAATATTCCACCTTACAGACTACCATACATTTTCAGAAGTCCTCACACACAACTGCTAGCCCTCATTAAATCTCAGTTAAATGGATAACGTATTGGTATTTTACATCTGCAACTAATATACAAAGGGACATCATCGGCCGCATTAAAATTAATTTTGCAACATATTATGGTATCTGGTGCATAGATTTACTCCCTACCACTCCTAGTTTTCTACCGATACTCATTTGTTTCTGTTCCTCAGACATGGATACTCTAATATCATCTCCTTTTAGCTACTATAGACTTTAAAATATCATGTTCCGCTGGTCACATATATTCTAAATAAAACATGAATCTTGTTAATAACCACATTCCCAGTATTTCTTATTCCTCCGGAATATTTGTCTTCCATACTTTTCCCTAAGGTTTCGATTTACAACAACTTGTGTAGAAGGTTAACCGCATAAGTTTTACTGATCTCAGAAGGCCAGTGAAATATATTTCCACGATCTTTCCTTGAAATGAATTTCACATTCTACGTGTAAGTATACGTGTGCGCATGTATACGTGTTCGCTCGTATGTTTGTATGGATGCTAGAGCCTTGTGAGTGGTTTTGGTAGAGGGAAACTGAAAGAAGCCCGTCGTATGTATAGATATATGTATGTATATGTCATGCACTCGCAATCTCAAGTAGTATTCGTCATTCTTGTGTTGATGTATTTCAGCCCAAGTCAGGTCATTTCACCTTCTTCCTATTTACTCGACAGAAATGAACCACAACCACCATTACTTTAAATAAATACACGAAGGCCGTTTGCTAAAGGCAAATGTAAGACTAAGAGATTGTCATTATCTGCTCTGTCTACACAAGTACGTATAACGATTAGCGAAATCAACGTGCAGGCTTCCAAATTATACATTCACTGGTTATGAACCCACAGTTACAAACACAGATATATATACATATATATATAGTGTGTGTATTTATGTGCGTGATTGCGTGATTGACCCTTCGTTGACGTACAGGAATGCTTTGTATATATTGAAGTACATACACACGTGTTTATACAAACCATGAATCTACATTGCAACTGTTCAACAAACGATCAAAATATATAGAATATAAATGAGTACACAATTAAAGTTTGAACTATTATCATCTCAGTAAAAATATGAACTAAATAGGCACCATTTGATATCGAATGCCAGTTATATATTTGAATGCAAGGCATAATACAAACGCCTCTTTAGTGGCAACATAAACTGTCTAAAATGTGAGTAAATGAGACTAGACACGATTAGCAACATAAGTATTCTATTTTTACCAAAGAAAGTCGATTTTATTATTAGAGACGTTGAAAGTAATGCTGTTGTTGCATTTTGCCTCATGTGATTTCTGGTCGAGAACTATTAGAAATACCATTCCAGCGATGGCCATCCTTATGACGACCAGACAATGTTCACCAAATATTGTTCACTGCTGGATGTGTTATTTGAGAAAAACATGGTCCATATTGCACGTAGGTGAAGAGTATCAATTCTGCAAACCTACTCAGGCGTGATTATATCACCTTTTGTATGCCAGAGATCACATTAGCAAATGTTGAAGATGGTAGAATTTCACTGATATAACTAATACGGTGAGCATCAAAGCGACTATATCGATATTTAGGTGTTACTTTACTCAACTATAACTTCGATGTATATCGAAAACAGTAATGTTTAATCTATAATCTGCTTTCAGTTTGCATCTATGATGCAATATAACAACATAAATGGACACAATACTTCATTAATACTTTGATAATCTGTTAAAATAAAAAGTGAAGCTGACTTTTCCAGGATTTGTACTTATTACTTTTTTCTTTGTACATCCTAACTTTTATGAATATACATATGCGTGTATAACATACACTTGTCAGAAATGACAAAGAACTGAGCGTAAATCACTTAGTAAATCTATTCCAGCAATGAAAATGTGAATAGATTGTTATTAAACACGTGTTCATAAAGGAATTGAATAGCTATAAGTTTTGAGAATGACGTTTCACTGAATTGGAGATGTTACTTTAGCAATTCCCAGAAGAAGAGGCGATTTTTAATTGCAAATTATTAAAGAATGTTTTGTGGCTAAATGTTATTTTTTCTGTAGTTTTTCTTTTCAACGCAGATACAGTTATAATTATTTCTTCCTCTTATGTTATGATAGTTTTATCAGCTGTTGCTTCTGGATAAGACTGACTGAAAGCTTGAAGAGAAAGCAAGTGGAACTGGAAACATATGTGAAAATACATCATGTACAAACAGATTTTATAGAAAATGTAATGATTCTTGAAGTGAGGTGCAAAATATTAAACTATGTCCCCAACTCCAAAGTATAAAATGTGCAAAGAAGTTTGAGAATTGTTTAGTCACGTACACATGCGTAA
The DNA here is from genome assembly GCF_046866305.1 of Octopus bimaculoides. NCBI lineage: Eukaryota > Metazoa > Mollusca > Cephalopoda > Octopoda > Octopodidae > Octopus > Octopus bimaculoides. Next base: position 33,591,143 of record NC_142931.1, read on the forward strand.
ATACTATAAATTATGACGAATAGTAGAACAGAGCAATCAGTGAATTCATTCCAGCAGTGGCCAGTCTTTTTGTATATGTATGACTTCTTTGTCCTATACATTTAAATACGGCTGCAGTACTGAAATGAAATAAGTAAGAAAATAAAAGAAAAAGGAGTTACAAAGACTGAAACATGCACATCGAGAGAAGAGAAGACAATAAACGGAAACAGTGTCTGTTGAAAATATACAATACTGTTGACTTTTTACATTAGACACAGATCGATGACAAGTATCTATAGCACTCGCATAGGAATGAATGGACACATATTGCGAGTAGTACAGTATTTTACTTACACGTTGAACACGTTGAACATGTTCACCTAATCTACTAGAATTAACTATCAAATCTACGTAAAATAACTCACTGCTATACAATCACCCTAATTTCTAGGCTTGTAAATAGTTGCTCACCCAGGCAGACCTAGTAGTGAAATCTCCCCAAAATCATACACATACAATCTTGAAAGTGTTCACCAATGGCTATGTAATACCTGATGTATGACAAAACTTGGGAATGTTCATGATACAAAATCTTTCGTGATAGGTCCGCTGGGTCAGAGTTTACATGGGGGGAAACTAAAAAAAACATCCCAAATAAACTTGGAAAGGAGATGAAGAGTGATTAACCCAGGTTTATATATGCAAACAGAAGCAAAATATTCATGAATTAGCAGAGTGTAGCTTAGTTCTTTTTGAAATTAATACGATCGAATATATCTAAATCTATTGAAAGGTATTTACTTTAGTCTCCCTATCTTTCAGTGCAGAACATCAATTGCATATAAATTAACATTCTGAAAATAAACTGATATACAATAACCTTTAAAAGGTCTATGAGTATAACAGGCACATTTAGCTAAAAAGGTGTGATCTCAACCAAAACGAAGATTTCATCATTCAAAATTACGGGAACTTGATTCAGGATCTGCACGCGTAGAGATTGTCTAAATGAACGGTACAACTAAAGCATACATTTTCAAACAATTTCTATCTGATAGGAGGTAACTTGTCGAAAACAGTGTATGTTAACAAGTCGGTATGGGAACGAAGATTTTTCATTGATTTAAAAATGAAAGGCAAAGACTGGAGTGTACATATATGTTTATGGCGGTGGTGCGTATATGTCGTAAATGGCGTAGGCGGGTGATTTTAATAGTGCATTGCTATGGATACTTTAGCGAATATTTTGAAGGATCTATATTTAAAATGCACAGTAATTCTTAAAAAGAATTAATGCACCTATTACAATGAATTCATTTCAGGAAGTATAAGACTTTTCGACTGTGTGATGACGATACACCTATACATGCTCTCTCATTCTCAAACTCTGAAATACACAGTTGTGTTTTGAGAATGTTCTGCATTATCTAAAATAACATAATTAATAATAGTATGCTTATACTATTAAGGCTTGTGATATTGACAGTAAAATAAGCTTCTCTTAAAATACAACACATTCTTTAAAATTGATGGAAATTGTAACTTCATTATAGCCAAAGTTTTCTAGAATGTTCAAAAAGAAATAACAATGTTTGAAAAAGAGAGAGCGGTGTAATGTATAATTTTTGGAATAGAATAGTACATATTTAAGGATTATTATAATAATCGTATTATTTGATATTTCCTGAAATAATTAATTTTCATTTGGCGGGTCAGTTAATAAGTTTTAGAACTATCCGATGTTTTCATCTTTTATATGAACATATATTATATTGCATGTGTGAGAGTTTGTGTGCTTGTGCGTCAAAAGTGTGGATGAGTATGTGTATGTTTATACGTTATGATCTCTAAAAACGCAATAGGAAGAACGTTACACACTAATGAATTATACAAACTTTACACTATTTTAAATCTTGGAGTAAATATGGCGACGAAATTAACCCTGCTTAAATTTCTAATTTTGCCTGTCGTATATACACTAGCCTATGAAACTATTTAGGAAACCTGATGCACATTACAAATAGAAGTATTTCGACAATTCCACGCGCCTTGGATATTCAAAATCTAAATAGAAATCTGTCAGATCTCTGCTATTGTACAAAAGGTCTTACGTAGGCGAAGCAATAATTTATAATGGTATCTTAGAAATGCGCATATGCAAAATAAGTATTGTGTATATCTCCAACTGCGGGGGAAATTGCGTATAACTAAACACTACATAATATGGAGCAAATACATTCATATGTATAAGGAATAGTGACTCACCATATACCCTCTAATATAGCGTGATATTCGACAGACATAACTTTATGGTAAATTATAGCTGCACCGCTTATATGAAGCAAATTTTATTACGTAAGTACACTACATATACTGAGTCCGGTTTCTCCTGCAGATTCTTGCCGAATGGTTCCTACAGTTGCGAAGCCACATTTAACGAAATCTCTCAAATTGCTGTTTTTTATCTGGAAATTGTTTGGTCAGTTGTTTATGTATGTATATTTTTTTCGTATGTGCGTGTGATCTATATTTCTCTCAATGTTTCTAATTATATCTATTTCAAATAATCATTTTTCTTTACTCAGACCTATAATAATAGTCTTTGTCACGGCTTACCTTAATAGAAGAAAAAAGAAATGTAACGAGTTATATTTATGCAATTGTATCTAAGTTATTGTCATATGCTATTAATTCTCTGTAATTTTCTTTAAAATATTTCAGTTGCTACACTGTCTTTTATGGATTTAGCATTCACAAGAAATATATATTTTATGAGGTTTTATTAAGCAGAGATTAACATTAAACCAGAAATAACGGCTGTTTTTGTATTATTTAAACCAGATTTCAGCATAAAAATATGTGTACTTAAAATTTAACATACAGTTTGAACACTTTCAATCCTTGACATTTGGTTGTATTATTGATTTAGCATTTCAAAATAACAACAAGAAAACATTCTGAAAATATTTCTAACGCCGCAAAGAATGAATTTATTTGAATAATTAAATCAATAAATTTTCTAGCTGTGAATCCGACAAATGTGTACCACTCAGAAATGTAATAAATAGATCAGGGATTACTTATTTTTTAGTTCATTTTCACAGCAGCATTACTTTAGACATTGTTTCATCATATTTATTGTTTTTTCAATTTCTTTATTTCAGTATCATTTTCGGATTTTCAGAAATTGTACAAATATTACTTAAATTAAAATATTTCTAATCCACGATATTTTTAACAACCATCTACAGTCATAAAGTGACTTGATTAAACATTTTAGAAGTTTTGCGTCAATTTATTGTAATTCTATTGTTATAATCAAAATCTCATATTCTTACATAACAAGCACTCCATTGTGCAATAAAAAAAAAACATTTCGTCTGACCATACACTCTTATTTCTTTTACCGGAGTAGTCTATTGTTACACGAGATGTTGCATATAATACATATTTTTACATATTCATTATAAGTTCAGAAAGGAATGAAACGAATGGTACCCACTGTAAGAGTGAATAAACATGCATTGATGTTACACAATATTTTTCACAGGGGATATTTACTTGTTCGATAAACTGTAACTGTTTTATATATTAACTGACTTTGTTACTATCAATATTCTAAAAGTAATGATAATAGTCTTCCTCGTGGATTATTTGAGCATGAGAAGAAATTTACCTTTATTACTTTCGGAGCGATATCTTTTCGAAACTATTGTTACATTCTGTATTGTATCCACCTTCTCGAATAACCTAAAAGCAATAGCTGTTCAAAAGTTGGAAATTCAATATGTTGATATTGAGGAAAAATCATATTTGCTTTGCTTTTACTATGAAAATCTTGCTGGTTCAAGAATATAATCGCATCCATTCCTTCATTGATTTTCACGTACAAAATACGAAGTGTTCGACAGACTGATTTACTTTCCAGTTATCAATGAACTAATAACATATTTCATACACCTTACTAGAAAATAACACAACACCCTACAAAGGAAAGATATTAACTTCAGTTTTTTGCTTGTTTATATCGTGTTTGGCTATGAACCAAGTTTCATTTTTATCGTTAATAGTGAAATATATATCGTAGCATCCCAATATATTAGATATTTTTTATGAAGGAAAACTGCAATAAAATCAAAAGCAACATAAGGACCAAAATCAGCAATAACTACTGTTGCAATAACATATAACTTTGACCAGTCTCTGTGTTACTAAGGAATGTGTGCTTCAGTACAGGATATTACATCTGAGTGAAACGCATATAATACGCGTTGTGTATTAGGATTTCAAGAAACTATGTCATTGGGAATTCTATTATAAAGCAATAAGCCTTAACTTGATGAATGATATGTTAGATTTCCACTGAGGACTCTTAAATTGGTAACCATTATATCTATCGGAAAACGATATTGAAAATTTGGATTCTCGAACATTATCCTTCCAAGTACTACCTTAGTATATAAGACATCTGAAAGAAATTTCATTCCCGTGGCCGAAGATTTCCCACGAGACATTTACTTGCTATTCATTACATCTTCAATCGAAACCCAATTTAACAGTTTGTATAAAGTGCACAGCTCAGGAAAATTATGCTCTTATTCTGTCTGTAAATCTCAAGCGTTAACTGGATCCGTTTGAGAGATGCATCAAATATTGGTGATGTGTAGTTTCTATCACAATTGGACAGAGAAAACACGTAAGCAGTATTTTGTCATTCATACGTGTGTGTCATCATGCTGCTGAAAATAAAACCTAATCAAATGTGTATAATGTAAATGTACGTTTATAAATATAAGTTTACACGCAAAATATTACAGCATCAATATATGCATACGAATGTATACAGGTGCAATGTTATCCAGTTATACACATGGGAATGTATGTAACTGTGTATTCAAGTGTATTTTTGGGATGATGTATGTATACTGTGAGCAAGAGCCGGTAATCACTCAATTTAAAGAACATTTGTTTTATGCAATTAATCATTGAATAAATACACACACACACACACACACACACACATGCATGTATATATAACAGAGTAAAAGGAACAAGACCCCCTTCTCCCTACTTCATGCTGATGTTATCCAAAGGTAGGGCAAAGGCCGATACGGCTTGGCACGAGTAACGCCGCAACTCATTTCTACAGATGAATGAACTGGACAACGTGAAATAAAGTGTCATGCTCAAGAACATAACACGGTCCCGCAATCAACTAACTGCCTCTGAAATTTTGGTGGCCGGGACTAGTAGATTACATCAAACCGAATGCTTCACTATTACTTAATTTATCGAGCCGAAAGGAAGAAAAGCTAAGTCAACCTCGGCAAAATTTGAACTCAGTTCGTAACGACGGACGAAATGGTACTAAATATTTTGACCAGCATGCTCACGATTCAGCCACATCGAAGCACAAAACAGTTGTTGTATTCAACATTTTATAGAATATGCACGCGTTTCTGCAAAATGCAGCAATAATTGTATTCGAATGCATGATTGCCCAATGTTTCTATTACTAATTGGCATTTATTTCGGCATTTTGTGCACCCCGACAATCTCTGTATGTTTTCTAAATCTTTGATTACCACAACTTCTAAAGAGTATTTCCTTGTATTTTGACTCGTGTTCCATACACTAATATATTTCGAGGTTGGTACCACGGATCGAATTACACTGAATACTGGAGTAAATTTTGGAACGATCTCCTGAGCACGACTGTTGGTTGTGTGTCATACTTTATTTGGTATATATATATATATATATATATATATATATATATATATATATATATATATATATATATATATATATATATATATATATATATATATATATTGCAAAAGACCTGCAGATGCAAGTGCTACCAGTTGAAAGTTCCGCAAACCCGGTGCAAGTAACTTTCTGTGGCCATCGAGAGAGAATGCGCACCGTTTCCGGTTCTTCCTTATGACGGCACCATTGCGCACCGATTCCACTCATGGAAATGAGGCCCCACTTGCTAGATTAACTGGTTATCAGGTTTTGCTCAATATACTTCTTGCCATTGTTCATCGTCCCTTTTTTTCCAATGTCGTGTAGATATCACTCATGGTGGTATTTGCAATTACGATGAGTTAGGCCCAGTGATAACAACAGTCACCACAGCCACTTATAAATGGACTAAAGCATCTCTTAGAACCTAATGTCGAACTTCAAATTGGAGACATCAGGGTGAATGAATATGTCAGAAAGCCAGAGAAAACAGTACTGCAGGAGGTGATGGCGTCTCATATGCAGTGTATAAATATTGTAATCATTTACGAATGAAACTCTTTTTCCTGTTCCGACGGCTTTGGCGCAAAGAGATTCTTGTAGAGAATTAGTGTAAGATAGAAACTGGAATTTTGACTGGTTGGTGGAAGTATTACTTTGCGTGCTGAACATTTAAGGCCAACAGTCGGGTGTGGTCACCATTTGTGAGGGAGGTAATGGATTCTTCGGTAGGACCCGGCTCAACCAACACTGGTGAATGCCACAACAAGTACAAGTAAATACAAGTATAAAATAGCCATAATTGTTCCCTTAATGTGTGTTAGTTATGAACTTTTAATCAGGACGGGCATCACAATTAAGATAATCACAAACGGAATACTGAATATCCAGTTGTAAAATGTATTTAATCGAAGGGTAGGGAATGTCCTGAATTTAGTGTCAAGCAACTAAGTGCATTTTAATTTTTCATAGAATATTAGAAACGCTCTCTACGTCTCTATGATGTTGCTTATTCTCTATTCAAAACTACCCAAGAGCTAGATGTGTATCCAGAGATGAATTTAATGTGATTAAATAAGATTTTAAATAGAATCTATAACCGAGTGGGCGGTTTGCGCTTTGATGCTGTCTATTTTCGTCGATAATATTTTATATTACTTCCTTTCTCTTGGCAACCCAACAGAGAGTGTTCCAAACTTCTCCGCTTCTAAATAAATAAACAATACTCGCAATTTCTTTACGCTGTTCTGTGGAAACCCTCTAATCTGCACTATATAAAGCAGTAATAGAATGTTTCTGTAAACGACTCCAAAGAAGCTTATTCATTGCAGATTATGTATAGTTTTAAAGTAGCCCTTTATATATGAAATGGTTATCTGCCAAGTCTTGAGCCTTTGTTAGTATCTCCATCTACAGTTAAGGCACTGTTTACTTGAGCTTTTAGAGAATAATATATCTTCATTAGTGAAATACGTGAGCTATTGATTGGCTCGTTTAATAGACTGACTTCCTCTAGAGATATTCCCATTCTTTCGCTGCATTTAGAATATAGCTAAATCCATATTGATCCAACATTTAACGCTTGCGTTTCTTTGTTCTTTTAATGGAATTTCGAATCCGGTTGCTTTAATGTTTGCATTCAATATCGTCTTTCACAACTTTCACTTTATCAATACACGATAGAATGGATAAACGATAGCCTATTTTCTCTAGCGAAACGGTTTCTAATCGCTTTACCATTCCTACGTGATTTGGTTTGTAGGGTGTCTTTCACCTCTTGCTACCTCCATTGCTTTAATTAACTACTACATATGTTTCATCATTCCATTATAGTCAATGATAAATACATAGAATCTGTCTCTCCATCTTGTGATTCACGAGTTTGTTCACTTGATAATGATTAATTCCATGATTTATTGATTACAAAATATGTTGTGAAAACATTCTCTATGTAAATTGCTATAGAATAGTAAAGTAAGTTGACATTAATATGGCTTATACTAAGATAAATTTAAGAGTGTTTAACGGACAGTGAATTGGCATGCAGTGAATTTACAATCATTTCAAAACCGAAGAACAGCAGGTATTGCGGATATAGATGAAGTATTGCCTCATACCACCCCGATCAGGAAATCCTGTAATAAAAAGCATACACTACTTCATGCTTATCTGAGATTATTTTGATCAATATTCCCAGACATTGGAGGCAAATGTGAACATTTCCAACGTGCCCTGATATTGCATACAGCTTCAGATAATTAGAATTTGGATAAATATTGTTTATTTAGCACTTCCATCCACTTCAGTATGGAATCATCATAAATTTTGGACTAATGAACATCTATGTCGTTTATATATTTGTGAGTTAGCTAAAAAGCCTCAAGAGTTTAATTTATCTTTTTTTTTTTTAGGTTGTAGAAAATATGATGTTTTGGGAGAGATTATTTCAAATGTTCTTTTCCTTGTTGAATACAAAATGTGTGTGCGCGTTTGTGCGTGTGTGTGTGTGTGTGTGTGTGTGTGTGTGTGTGTGTGTGTGTGTGTGTGTGAAGGTGTTCGCAGTGCATTTTCTAACAAGGGACACAAGAGAAACTTTTGGAGGCTTGGTACACTTCTCGCGAAGTAACGAGTTCGACGAAGTTCTTTGTGCTTCATGCTGCGATAGGAGTTCATTTGATATCGCCGATAATAATTTGGCAAAACACTTTGGAAGACCTACTCATCTACCCCTTTCAAATCTATTGGGTCGTTTGGCAGAATGTTACATAATGGTAGAGCATCTTTTGCAGTACCTAGTCATAACGCTGTAGTAGCCGTCTGAGGCATCTAAATCCAGAAACCATGTTGTATGTTTGCGAGCGTTTTATTGTCTTTCAGGAATGTGATCACTCACTTTTTTAACAATGCTTTCCATAGCTTTGCTAACACGTGACGCCAGAGACAGGCCTGCAATATTCTCGCGTCTTCCTTTATGGATAGAGCCTATTATGCTTTCTAAAAATTTGGGAAATTTACCGCACGTGAGGAATATCCGAAAAAGTATCTACAGTGTTTTTGCGAGAGCTATTCGGCATGTCTTTAAAAGAGCAGCCGGAAATCAATTTAGAACTGTTGCTAGGTTCGATTCCATCTCATCAATGGTCGGTATGCCATCTAGTTTTAGATTGATGTAAACGATGGCTGCCTGTTTTCTATGTAGACCTGCATTTTTGAACAAGTCGTCAGGCTTGACTATTGGCATATTTCCCATTGGAGAGAGGCGAAAACTCTTCCAAATTCTTCATTTAGCACCTTTGTTATCCTGCTAGGGTTTACAGTTAGTGATCCGTCTTCTTCAAGCACTGTGGCCTTATCTTGTCGTGCACCGAGACAGATTCCTTCGCAAATTTGTAGAAGGGTTTAGGATTAATTTTTATCTTTTGCCCCAACTTGGTTTCTCTTTGTACGCTAGTATTTTCATACGCATCAGGGCATATTTTTCGATCTCTAGAAGTGCATCTTTGAGGAGGAATCTTTGGCGGTCATTAAGTTGTTTATTTAAGCGATTGTGATTATGTCATCTTCCGGCCATGTGAAGCTAGGAAAGTTGATGTCACCCATCAGATGTACTTTAATGCATTAGTCTAATTTTGTTGTTAGTATATTTTTTATCATTGTAAAGCATTCTTCACATTTATTATCGTGATTTGAGGTGTATCAGATGGGAAATATAATGTGCAAATTACAACTTCATTAAATTCGCTATTACTGTGTCACAGACAGATTTTGAATGTGAGAATAAGGTTAATGTCATGACAAGTTCACTATGTACAACACAATATCACCGTGTCTTCATAGTCTTCTGTCGGCACGGAATAAAGCGTGCAAGCTTATGCGTCTCTCTGTATCACAAATGCCTGCAGATTGATATGTCGCGGTAGGTGCAATGCATATTGCTTGAATTCATACCGAAAATCCCTCAGGTATACAATTTTGCGATTACTGTTGCTATGTAGGCCTTTCGTATTTATCAGAAGAGTTCGTGTGATGGTCCACTTTGCAGTAATGGTGGCGATCCTCGATTTATTATCATTGGGGTCTTTTCTGTGGATGAAGATGGCTTTGTTTTAGTTGCAACGATGCCAGCTGTAACACTATTTCTAGTGCTACACAAAAATCTTCTGCTGGTTTACAGCTGCAGTTCGCACTGCATCAGTGTGCAAATTGTAGTATTCCTCACTTCAGATCTGTATTGGCATACAAGTCCATTTCGGTGTGGTTCCATCCTATCTTGTTGGTTAAAAGGAAAGTGCTTTTTACCATGGCTTACGTTGTTTGAGCTTTGGAAGTGCAAATCGGCAGTTGTGTCCCTCTCTGCCTGACAGCAGACATCGTTTAGGTGGAACTTACAAATGCTACGTACTTTAAGTACTGTTTTATTTCTTTAGTTGTATCTTTATGTGCTTTCTATTTTAACTATGATATCTCTTTCATTAAGCTTTCACACATATATGTGTGTATCTCTTTATTAGTTTACTTTTCCAGTAATTTGACTACGGCTATGATGGAACGCCGCCTTAAAATGATTTACGAGGACATAAACACACTAGCATCAGTTGTCAACCGATGGTGGAGAGGGAGGACAAACACACACACATATATATAAATACTTATTTATACATACGTACATACATACATAAACACATACACACACACACACACACACACACACACACACACACACACACACATATATATAGGACGGGCTTCTTTAACCTTTCGCTCACAATGCTTTGGTCGGCCCGACGCTATATTAGTAGACACTTGCCCAAGATGCCACGCAATGGGACTGAACCTAGAACAACGTTGTTAGGAACGAAGCGTCTTATCACACAGCCACGCCTGGGCCAAAGTATGTAGTTTTTTTTTTTTTTTAGTCTAAATATAATTTCTTGTTGAGAGTGTTCAAGCCGGTCACTGATAAAAGAACAAGATTTTTTGAGTTAAGAGAGTTCGCTGTGCTTTTAAATATGTAGTTGAGTTGATGTGTTGGTTGAACTGTTGATGCATACACACAAGTGAGTGCATCCGTTCACATAAGGATCTAACACAGAAAATCTTTGGAACGTCTTACAAATCTTCATTGCGCTAATAGATTGGATTTGGAAAATCCGCATCCCCTACTTTTTGCGCGTGAAACCGAGTATTTCTAAGTCTTTTGTGCAAATCTGTTGGTACATAACGTAATGCCCCCATGTTGATAGGTACAAATGAAAATTCATTTTCTAGTATGCATGTATGCATAGATGTATGTATGTTTGTATGTATATATGTATACATACATACATATATATATATATATATATATATATATATATATATATATATATATATATATATATATATATATATATATATATATATATATATGCATGTATGTAAGTATATACTTCTGCATGCATGTGTGTATGTGTGTATATATTGATGCATGTATGTATACATATATAAGCTTAATTTGCAAGTTTACAATCACTTTTATCTTCTTACGTTTACTGCATGCATATAAACACTTTTATCTTTTGCGATAGTACAGATTCTAGCTGAATAATAATTGTTTTTCTTCTTTCTGCCATAAAATGAGAATGTTTCTCGTAGCAGTTATCATTTATTCGTTCTTCATGAAGACCTGGTCTCTATAAAGTTAGATAAATAGTGTGTCCCGCCTCTTTCAGTATTTCTAAATATATGAAACTTCTTGACAAAATACTGCTTAAAATCAACTTTTGTGTGATCAATAAATGATCTCGGAACAGCTATGTAGTTGAAATTAATTTGAATAGAGTTAATCAAAGCATTTCGAAGACAAGTTTCGAGCAGAGGATGATTGGGAAATGGATTGAGACATGATTTCTATAGGAGTAAAAGGATTTATTGCATTAATGGAGTAAATACTTTTGGTATTAAAGTTGCTGATGATGTTTGTGTTCTTGTTATGAAGCTTATAATCTTTATGATTTATCAGGAAATGAACAGAAATTTTATAAACGAAATACCGAGCAAAATGGGAAATCATATTTAGAATAAACGACATTTTATACAATAAAATATTTTAAAATCTACTTTTACGCTTTGTTCGAATCTCGCAGTGTATTATATCTGTGAAACCACGATTATGAATTGTCTCGATTTAATAAGGAGAAACACTACTGAACGCAGCATCTTTCGATATTGAAGAAGATATCAACTTCCAAATATTGGATATTAGATTTTTGAAGATTGTAGAGTGTGATTCTAATCATTATTTATTAAAATTATCTTTCATTTGTTTTCCTATAAAGCTTGAATTTATCCGTTTCAATATAGAATAACTTAACGTACAGAATGTTATGCCTATTAAGATCAGTAGTGACGTAAGTTTTTAAATCTACCTGACTAAATAACTCCATAATACCTTTTGTAAATCTATTTATAACGTGGTCGTTCGTGTTCATAATCTCTGTATAAACCCGTTATGAATCAGAGACTTTTCTGTGAAGAATTTTGTAAATATAAATCACAATAAGTTCGTCCCCACCATCTCAAACCATAATGATATGAATCAATTCAGTTTCGTCTTTTTATCCCACAGTAAATTATGAAAGAACGATACATTTTAATGCATGCACATCCACTGATATATTAGATACATTATTTGGTGGGCTGGTGATAGCAAATTTTAAAGATTTATGAAAATGTATTATTATAAGAAATAGCATTGCACTGTCTCAAATTAGGTAAAATTCCTAAGCTGATTAATTTTGATGCGGTCAGTCACTTAAGTACAAGCACACTATGGGGTTACATGAAAATGTACTATGGATATTTTGGGAACTATCCTAAACAGTCCATAAGCACGAACACTCACCCTTTCTCTCAGCATTTTCCTGCGTATCGCTCAATAGTGTGGGTTAAAATGAAAATCACTTGTGAGTGCCTAATGACTTATAAACTAAGTTAAATTCTCCTTCGCTTCTTGTTCAAAACGTATATGTTCATTAAGTATAGGCTCATTAAACGCACGCGTGTAGACATATTCATTAAGAATCCACAATCAGATAGCGTTGCTTTCATACATATTTATGTATGAACATACACATGTACACAAGCACACGCACGCGCATCCAGTTTGTGTGTGTGTGTATATATATATATATATATATATATATATATATATATATATATATATATATATATATATATATATATATATATATATATATATATATATATATATATATACACATACATATATACCCCTTACCACTTGCATGAAATCACATAATAGTCAACATACGATTTTACAATAATAATTGTGAGATGTTTGTGCACGTGTTTATCTATGTATGTATCTTTGTATTAAGAAATCCATGCAAGTGTCAAATGTAGTCGTTATATATGGAAGAATACTTTTATTCGGGGCCAAGACATTACTCCATCTCTACGAATTTCCATATCCGTTCTACGCAGAGAAACACACACACGTACATAATCACCTGTCATTGATTGAGTCTTGCTAATAACGACAGCGTCCTTTATCTGTAATGTGTTGCTGAAAGCAATATATAAGAAATTATTCTTGTTGCTTTAGAAATATATTACTATTCAGTTGGTCGGTTAATATTTCTCATCATACGGAATCTGTGTCCTAGTTTAGCAGCTTGTCACTAATTGAGGGTGTCTGCAGACAACATTTCTCAATAAATGCAACTGTTGCCCAGAGCATTGTCCACAGATTGGCATAGCCTGTCGGTGAATATCTTATGTCTACTAATACCAGTTGACACTCAGATAAAATGTCGTCAGAATAAGAGCATTTAAAATATTAACCAAGAGTCCTTCGGCCGCCAGCGCTAAGATAATATTGTCAGAATATAAGTGACAAGAAGATGTCTATTACTGTACAGTAAAATCATTACTTTTGTTTAAGGTGATTAAAATTGATAAGAAACTGTGGAATGTATGAAAGAATCCGTTATGTAAATGATTAATTATTCAAATAGAGACACTGTGTCTATAATTCGCTCAAGGTAAGAGAGCAACGGCCTAGATAATGTTCATTATCTGGTCCGTCATAAGCTTGCTTTATGTTCAAATCTCAACCAGATCGCTTCAGTTTTTCTTTTGTCATAAGGAGATAAAATTATTAGAGTTTATGAAAGGCATTAAAATATCTCTATTACAAACAGCTTTCTGCCGAAGTAAAGAAGCTAATTAATAGCGAATAATGAAAATATGATCAGTCTGAGAATTGTTTTCAGTTAACTAGTTTCGATTACTAGTAGCGATCACTTTGTTTTACTTATACATTTTGGTAAAAAGCATCGTGATCTAACACATCTCTAATCTGAAATATTTAGTTCCTAACTGTAAGAAGCTAACATTATTAAAAACACTACAAATATAGTCTATTCTAACATGTGAATTAAACATACTTATTCAACAAGCTAACTAGCTAATCATTATAGTAGTGGCCTTTCTGAAGGCGTTTTGCACTAAAAAGCTAATACGAGGGTTTCTCTCATGAAACTTTCCTCAGGCATGTTTTGTTCTAACAGAACATCCATGTTTATGTATTGATAAATACTACCTCTCGCTATTAATACTGCCTCTCTCGCTAATATATACATTTAAACTAGCTAACTGACTAATTGTGACGACATCATTTCCTGTTCTGCCCTTCTTAATATATACAAGACGCAGTTGACATGTCATCCTCTAATAAAACAATGTAGACATCACGTACTAAACCCATTGTATTCAACAACTATACCTTTCCGCAAATTGTTTTGTCGTTTACAAAACGATTTCAAGAGTGCTACGAATAAAACAACACCTATGGTGATGGACAGCAGAATCGTTAAAGTGGGAGAGAAAATAGCTCTCCTATTTAATACCAATCTCACTCTTCTCAATTTCAATTCCTCCCAGTTAAACTTTGACTTTAATAATTCCATGTTTGTAGAAATAATACATCAGACAATTTCTAGTATCTGAAGTAATAGACTGTTAATTCATGCCAGCATGAAATTGGTTTCTATGGTACAGTATAGCACAAATGAATAGCGCTCCGATAATATGAGAAGTGACATAATACTTGGACTACACTTGTGCTAATTATCTGTAATATTCTATGTTACAATCATACACACACACATATCCTGTCGGTCACTCATAAGCATATATGCAAACGTACACACTTGCGTGTTTGCCTTTCGCCTGTCTCTGAATGTCTCTTTTTCTCTCCCTCTCCTTCATTCTGTCTGACTTTAAAATCTCACTTCACTTAATGAGTTAATGCAAATTTTTTTTTAAAAACAGCTATTGATGGATTACATCTCCAGTATACAATGATGAAAAGCTTGATTGCGATGATAAATTTATGCCGTATATTTAACTGAAGCGAAAGGATTTCATATAATCAACTGAACCGAAATGACGGATTAATTTAGCCTGATTACAATGAGTGAAACCTGCATTTCGTTAATATTTTTTGGCTGATCCACCCAATCTACTCAATATCAATTAACCTAAGGCGGGTCGTTTAATAGAATGCAAAGTGTGATAGAATATGAACATATCTTTCTGTTGAATGTCCTTTCTGTAGTGTAGCTGGTCGTTTACTGCCCCTGGAAAACCCATTCTTTTGGTTGATTTTGTCTTAAATCATTAACTATTATTGTATGCTCACATACACTTCTTACTCAGCAAACTACTGTACTGGGCTGCTTTATTCACAGATCAACAGGCCAGAAGACAAGATCTGTTTATTACATAACACCATGACCGAGAAACCTTCCAGACAACTGACTTATAAAAAGTAATCCGCGTTAAAATACGATTTGTCATTTAAAATGTGCGGCAATCGTCTAGAGCCTGGCTTCCCAATATGGGGTCCGCAAAGCCCTGGGTGTCCACGAACAGGATTGAAAATTGGCAGTGTAACAACCCAGACTATATGCCTACCAAGACATTACCCACTCTAGATAACCAGGCCAGAAGACACCACTGTATAGACTATACCACATGCTAGCAGACAAATAACACGGATGTACCTCATTTATAAAAGCTGCAGCAGAACATAAGATTTGATAACGAAGAATTAAAAGTTACATGTAAATTTCAATTGAAACATATTCAATGCACCACTATAAAGCCAATGTATATGTAGACTGGGAAAAAAAATCTAACGACTCGCACATGCTGCGCAGTGCACCTATTGTATGTGTAATAGTCTAGACTCGAGCAAATGTGGCCATTCATGCTGGGTTTATATTGGGTACATTTTGAAGTAATTTGCATTTGATAATTCTAAATTACTATGTCTAAATCGAAATTTACATGTAACACTTCATTCTATATCGGTTGATATCAAGTTTTGTATATGTTCTGATGCAAATTTTATAAGTGGGCTATATATGTGTCATTTGTCCGCAACCATGGGCTATAGTCTGGACAGATTCACACATATATAACAGCGGTCCTTCAATTTTTTCTAAGCTCTGTAAAAGAACTCGGAAGTTGGTGCCTCCAACCATGCACTTTTCAAAACCCACTCATATATGCGTGTTTATGTACTGTTAAGCTACGGCACTTCGTGCAAGATAGACCGCTTTCAAAATGTATCATATTTAACAAGACAACATACCTCGATGCTAGGAGAAACGAAATTGGCACGGAAGTGAGAATAGCAGGCATCGATATTTCGCAGTAATTTCTGCTCTTTAGAGCTACACACTCAAACATCACCCTGAAAAAAAAAACAATATATTTTTAGAAGCAGCTTGGTTTGAGGCTATTTCCTTTCGCCAACCATGGAGTTATGTAGTGATCTTTAAACAAAATACGCCTTCAAAGGGGTCGACACTGGATGAAGTACCACAGCTTTACAGCGTTTAACTTCGCATATGTATTAAGCATAGTGTATTAATATTGTTTACACTACTTTAGCTGCTTCAGAGAAAGTTTATAACTATGTATAAATGAAGAACGATAGTGTACATACTTAATGCAGTAAATTTAAAACTGTAATTTCAGTATGATAGATTAAGTATGATACCAGTAATAAGATTGGGAACGTTTCACCGAATACATATTTTGAATTTTCAAGAGGACATATATTTTATACTTCAACATTGAAAAAAAAATTATACGCATAATTATGGACAAAAGATGCACACGCAAAAGCAATTTTAATCCTATTTGAAAACAACAGGAATGCACGAAAATACACGTGATTCTCTACGCGAGTTAGGGGAAATATAGAGTAGGATTAGAGTGATGAAATGGAAGAAAAAAGTAAACAAGAAAGCCATTAGGTATAATGCAATATGAAAAAAAGACAAAAGAAATAAGATGAATATCAAACTAGAACAGAAAGAGAAAAGGAATATACAAACCAGGAAAAAGTGGTTGCTATGTGAGAAGACAAAGTTTGTAAAAATAAACAAACCCGAGTTGAAAGTCGTGACAGAAAGACATTAGTATTTGAACGTATAATCAAAGTTAGTTTCTCTTATACTGTCTTCTCCAGTCACTGAAGACACCCTCAGGGTCTTTATTCATGCAGATAAATAAGCCTAATTCTGATCAAACAGTGCCTAAGGGGCTTGATATTTATGAACCATTTATTACATCCGTAGAATCACATAGCTATTGGGAATAACTCTCTAACTAAATAAAGACATATGTAAATAAACAGAATGAAAGCTGAAATTACACACCAAATGATATACTACTCATTAGAATCTGGAAATATGTGTGCTGTGTAATGACTGTGTGTATGCGTATACGGGCTGCATGCATGCACGTAAGTTTATGTGCGAATGTGTTAAGCTGTATATCTGTCTTTCTAATTAACACACTTATATAAATCCTTAGACACACACGCATTTATATAGACTCTTGAAAATGTGGGAAGACGCAATGAAAATTTTAGGAGAATAAAAAAAAGGAATAAGTGGAAATGTTACCGGTGAGTGTGTTAAATTTAAAGGCACAAAAAGAAAATGACTCTCCCTAGACACAACAGTATATATATATGTGTGTGTGTGTGTGTGTGTGTGTGTGTGTCTGATTATATTTGTATATATGTGTGTGTGTAAATGCATATATGCATATATATATATATATATCATATATTATGAAAATTAAATACTAAGGGTAGAAATTGATATTATCAAATATCACTAATTTAAACCGGTGGCCAGCATACGTAAAAACCTTCGAGAACTGCAAATTTTATTAAAATATATCAATAAAAGGAAAAAACACAAGGGGGATTCTTTGTATGCTGAAGATAGCCGCCAAATCATTCTACCACAACAATTGTGTTCTAAAACAGTGCACTAGATGTTTCCGAGCAAGACAAATAATGAAAGGAAAATAAAAATAGCAGTTAATTCCATACCTCGAAGTGTTGTCATAAATAATTAAGGAATTATCCGTGCTTCTTCAGTGAAATCATTCCCAATACATAATGATCGAACTTGATACCAATCGTCTCTGTGACAGGACACGTGCATATAGTGTTCCTCTATTATACATCGCAATTCCGATTCCCAAGTCAGAAAAAAAAACACAGTGAATAGAATTCAGCTGCGAATTAACTGACTAGAGAACAAGGATATTTAAAAATTAAATACTACGGATAGAAATTAATATTACAATATAATACTAATTTAAACCGGTGGCCAGCTTACTTAAAAAACGTTGGAGGACTGCAAATTATATTGAAATATATAAGAGGAAATATCACTAAGTAGACTCCTTGTATGCTGAAGATAGACGCCAAATCATCCGACCAAATTGTCCTCTCACGGAAACCATTGGTATATAGTTCGATTATTATGTGTCGGCGGCGATTTCGATCAGGAGCTACAAATAACTCGTAAAGTATTTATGGCGAAACTTTGAGGTATGGAATTAACTGCTATTTCTATTTTCCCTTCATTTGTCTTGATCCTAAACTTCCAGTGCCCTGCGACTTTGAGAACACATTTTTCATGGATTTTGCATCTATCTTCAGGATACAAGGAATCCACTTAGTGGTCTTTCCTCTTATTTATATATCTGAATATAATTTGCACTCCTCAGACGTTTTTTTTTTTTTAACGTATGCTGGCCACCAGTTTAAATTAGTAATATTTAATAATATTCATGTCTACCCTTATTATTTAATTTTTAAATAACCTTGTTCTCTAGCCAGTTAGTTCAATGCTGAATTCTATTCACTGCGATTATTTTCTGGCTTCGTGCGCTAGTTGAAGACATTTGAATCTAAATTGCGATGTATAATAGTGGAATTATATATGCACGTGTCCCTTCACGGAGACGATTGGTATCTAGTTCTATTATGTGTTGGCAATGATTTCACTGAGGAGGCACGGATAATTTCTTAATTATTTATGACGACACATCGAGGTATGGAATTAACTGCTATTTTTATTTTCCTTTCATTTGTCTTGCGAGCAAACATCTAACGCACTGCAAATTTGAGATCAAACTTAACGTTGTAGAACGATTTGGCGTCTATCGTCACCTTACAAGGAATCCACTTAGTAAACTTTGCTCTTATTTATAAAAATATATATATATAAATGCATATATGCATATAAGTACATATATGTGTGTGCGTGTCTAAGTATGTATATGCGTGTTAGCGCACGCGTGTGTATGTGCGCGCGCGAATATTATTTGACAATTTGTATTCAGCGATCATCTCAAACGTTGCGATAAGTAATTCGGACGTAGATCATAAATATAAATTTTCATTCGTTTATTTATTTTATTTATTTTTTTTTTTGCTCTCCATGTAAGACTTGTGATATTTCACAATATACAGCTAGCGCGTTCGTATTTTTATTTCATTACAAACTCAAACATTTATAAAGGAAGTGAATTTGAAGGTGACAGCCCAGCTCAATACATTTTTGAGTAATACAAAAGTATGCTTGAATCCGTGACATCGAAAAATAAAATTATTTAGTGATTTTAAGAACTAGGTGTTTTTCTTCTACCATAGTTGATTAAATTATATTTTTTTACAAAAGATATTTCTGGCTACGCTTATGCGATATTTGCGAAAATAATATCTATTCCTTAGCATATGCATCTAGACACACAGCATGTAAAATAAGGGATGTTAACTAATTTAATGACCGCATTTAAAACATAACTAGTTTTAATTTTTAATTAATTGGTAGATGTGCATCTTTCGAACTTTCGCTAAACTGAAACACTAGCAGAGGTACCCGGCGTTGCTCGGGAATGAAATTGATCCTTATATAATGGAAGAAAAAGCAAACTATGTTATATAGAAATTTGTTATTCTAAATTCAATTTATTCGTCAATTGGGAAGTAAATTATGAATTCATAATACAAACCAAAAAATACTAATAAAAATCGAAAATGCAAAATTTACCGCTTTTATGAAGGCAGATAAATTCTATCACAAACGTTGAAGGCGATAATTTGATTTCTGATTTGGAGCATAGACAAATAAGTCTTGCAAATTACTAACCCTGGAGCAACCAACATTCAGTTGACCACATGACCAACAAAGCTCGAGTAAGTTCAAGCCATTAGATTTCAAAGTCTAAGCTTGAGCTTTATTAATAGATATTGCGAAGCAAATTCGCACTGGGAATTGTGTTCCTTTGAACTCAAATCGCATGTGTCGGTTTGATTGGAATTCTTGGCATGGAAAACCTCCTCCCTACAGGCATATTCAGTGATGATGGTAGCTTCTATCACATTGTGGATGAGTTCCAGGTTGCTCAAGAGAATTAAGGAACTTTGTTGTGTAATGGACAGCTTCAATTTCTTCAAGAACTGAATCAACTGATTTGTACTACTTAATGACTACTGGAATCTTATTCATTAATTCATACTTAGTAATTGCTACTGTCTCATGTATCGGAGTAAGAGTTGCCCTTTCACACAACGATTTATATGAATTATAATTATTATTTAAGTCTGAAAATATCCTGTTCTTCAATTCAGCTGGGACCATGACAGCAATGTGAGCCGATTGATATCACTATTCTCATCAAATGGTACTTTCCCATTTCCTAATTGGAGGATCCAGGTTGAAAACTGTTCTACACATTGGTCCCCATGTAATAAGGCTCGCACGTTAGTATTGAAGGAGAGTTTTTGTACTTTACCCCATAGGTGTAAAGACTTAATGCATGTTTTTATTTCATCAGAGCTTGTTTGTCTCGGAATGACCGGTAATGTCTGTCTCAGGTCTCCTGATAAAACTAATGTAGCTCCTCTCAGAGATTTATTGTTGCCGTTTATGTGCTGTAAGGTCTTATGAAGAGCTTCCATTGCACCGCTATGTGACATGGTGCATTTATCCCAAATGATCAGGTGGCATTGGCATAATATTTCTGCCGAAACTTAATCTTAGCTTATGTTACAAATTGGACTGTTATTTGTGACCAGGTGTAGCCGTAATTTAAAAGTAGAATGAGCTGTTCGTCCTCCTAGAAGAATGGTAGTAGCAATGCCAGATGATGTTATTTTTTCTTTTTTTTTTTTTGTTGACGTACCTTTGAAAGAATCAATATTGTTACAAACGTTTTACCTGTGCTATAGGAGCATCAATAAAAAGAAATTTCCCCGTTCTTTTCTCTTACTGATGAAATAATTTTCTTATATGCACAGCGTCATTCTGGAAGAGGTTTAGGTTCATTCACAAATGCAGCCAACTCTGTGATGTCATAATTTGTCTCTGTTGCTATCTCTAATTTGACGGTTTGTTTTTGGCATTCCAGATCCAGATTCTTGCAAATATTTGCCTCCCATGGCCAAAACTTGATCCTCAATTTCAATCGGTGTTTGGTTAAAAATTGTATCAGAGACTGAATATTGATATATCGGTTTGCCTTTTGAACTGCATACTTTAAGTCCTCAGCCATGTACTCACGATGTTTCATCGGAAGCTTTAGGGAACTGCCAAGCTGACACATGTATAATTAATGTTACGGTGTTTCCGTGGAGAATCTGATACTGATGCTTCAGTCAACGCAAGATCCCAAAGCTCATCGTTTTCTAAGAAACCTTGTTGATAACATGCTTCCCTATAAGTTTCACACACATGACCATTTACCCTTCTCGAATCTTTGAATGAGTTGGGACTACGTACATCATGCAAATGGAACCGTAATTAGTAGCATTCTGCTTGGCTTGGGTGGACACTGTGAAGTCTTGCAAGATCGTCAGTCCCACGTTTCCTCTTGTGCCATTTATTTTTTCTCCAGGCGTAATGTTTGGGTAATTGTGGGTAAAGTAGTTTTCTTGCATCTTCATCTCCTTGACATAACTTAAAAATGGTAGTAAGTGTAGTTTCTTTTGGAAAATTGCTTATTGCAATGGGGTTTGCTTTGTAAAGATACCCCTGTGACCATTCTCAAAATGGACACTCAGATGAATGATAGCCGGGTGCCTATCATGAATGGGAAAATTGCGGATGTGACAAAAAGATTCATTGATTCTGATGTACCTTTCTTTGTCATACTATGCAACTTCGTCTTTGTTATTTGTTTGCTGACTGCCATTTTGCATAAGAGTGTATGCTGCAGCATCTAAACCTTTGTTTATATATTTTCAAACATGCTTAATAGACTTAACAGAGTTACAGAATTCAACATTGACCCTGGCTACCTGTGCTCGTCTTTGGTTCACTGTGGAATACTAATTAGCTACATCTTCGGAAACATTTTCAAAAATTAAAATGGGGATTAAATGAAAAAATGAGTTACGTGAATATCTTCACAGAAGCGATTGAAATAAATGACGAATGTGGAACGCCACAGGCACGCACGCACGCTCAGACACACACACACACACACACACGCACGCACGCACGCACATACATACAGTGTCAAACATCATCTGAAGTAGACGTGTGTGTGAGAGAGGGAAAGAGAGGGAGTGAAGTGGTGTGTTGTCTTGTATACGTACATGCATGAATAAATATGCATACATCTTTTGTATATATGTGTGCATGTGAGACAGACAGAGAGAAAGAAAGAAAATGAGAGTGAATGCTACCTAGCTATCACACACACACTCTCTCTCTCTCTCACACATACACACAAAAACACACGTGTGCATGTGTGACTACAAATATATAGAGCTGAACACGGCGTGCAGAAAATAAATAAATAAAACATTTTTCAGGGAAATTAAAGACGTGTGCGGGTTCAAGCAAAACTTTTGAACTTAATAACTATTTCTTTCAGTAATTTATCGTAGTTGTTTGCAAATAGCGAATTAAAACTTGAAATGAAAACATTAAAATAGAGATGTTTCGCAAATGGAAACGGAAAATTTCACCATTGCTACGTCAATACCAGAAGTTGAAATTGAGAAACCATTGTAAAGAAGTGAATCATATATATAAAGCAATATTATTTATTTTTAATAAATAGAAATATACTGTATTCATGGTCAAATAATTCTTGTATCCCAAGTATGGAAGCAATTCGCGCAGCCGTTTTCACGTTAAGAGCGAACAAACACACACACACAAACACACACACAGGTCTATTTCATTTATTAGATAAGAGAAGATATAATTATTTCGAAATACCCATGTTATATTGACAAATGTCTACGGTAGCATCATCTCATCAATACACTTAAATAAGACGAGAATATATTGTATTTATGTAAGCAATCACTGACACATTTATACATAAGCTAACATTCACAGATCGTCACACGTATACGCGAGCATAAAAATGCAAAAATTAATGGACACATATTTATATAACTAAAATGAGAATAAAGCTGAAAGTTTGGATGCAAATTACGCAATCATTGCATATGTTTTACTTGTGTACCTTAGCATGCTATGCTGTAATTGTTTCGATCGATTAATTACTCTGTAATGACAGACCATTAGAAAAAGCAGTAGCTTAACCCCATTCCAGGTTACCAACATCAATTGGCAGGCAAAATCAAATCAAGAACTACAGTTCTCAGCTTCTATCTGTAAATTTTCTGAGAATCTAGCTTTGTACTCTTAGTAAACATTCTTCTGATGATCTGGCTTTAGAGGGTTTGATGATTTCTTCTGGAATTAGAAGTTGCTTATGAAATTGGTTTTGTAGCAGTTACCAAATACTGGTCTGGACAAGTGAAAAACATGCAAAGGATGTTTAATTGACGATATTATAATAAAGACATTTCCATCCGAATTTCCAGTTTTATTCTGATTTCTGAAATATATTCGGTAATTTATGCAAATACATATCAGCACGAACAAAAATTGGATAACAATGTATTTTTAATACTTGACAGAAAGTTACACATACATGGACTGGTATACAATTGTAAGCAAAGGTTAACTGTTAGACGTGACCACTGATTGACATGTTTGCAGATACAACACTGAGTTGTATGACTAAAATTTTGACACCAAATAATAACTGTTAATGTGACTCTAATAGTATTTGTGTGTTTTTGAATGGCTAGTATACATCTTACACGGTTTCAACATACAGTCTCCAAAATCGCAGATGCTTGGCAAGCAAGCCTCTGAAGCTAACTGTTAGAATATCTCAATCGAAATGCACATTCATAGACACATTTACTTAGTGAACACACACACACACACACACACACACACACACTCGCACGCACGCATTCACGCACGCACACATACACTCACACACTCTCGCACACAGTTACATACACATACACACACACACATACGCGGGTTAGTGTGCTTGTGCTTGCATGCGTTTGCGTGTGTGCTTGTGTGTGTGTGTGTGCGTGTGTGTGTGTGTGTGCGTATGTGTTTGTATGTGTAAGTGTGTGTGTTGGAGTATATCGTTTTATTTAGTACGTCCGTGTACCCTCAGATGTGGAAAGGACTTCATCGTGGATACTATCGGGAGAGAGAACTTATCTTTATAATCAATGCAATACAATGCATGAGAATACACTACCGAATTATAAATGACGTCAGCAGATTGCAGTACATGTGCTTCGGCGTCTCTCCGCCTCACCAGCTTCGGTCAGCGAAACTCTGCTGCACACTACACTAAGAAATGTTGTCGCTAATTTATACCGCAAGTAATAAATTTGCTGCTGTTTACAAAGTCTTTCCACACAAGAATTAATTATTTAAATAATTTGATGCGTAATGGAGCAGGTCGTCGGTGCATTATGCAAGTGTGTAAAAGTAAAGATTTTGTAAGAGCCGTTGTTTTTGCTTAAAGCTGCTGAAAGCATTGTAAGCGGTGTCAAGAGTTCTATCGTAGTATGAGATGATTAGATATGGATATTTCCTCTATGCAGTTATGCCTCTGGTATTTTTAAGATTGTGGTAATTAACTTTTTTATAATTTTACTTTGTTCTTGCTATTTAGCAGAGCATTCTGATCCTTGTCACCATATTCAATTCTTCTCTCTTATTCATGTATTAGTTTACTTGAAAGCACATTATCGACATTGTCGAAGATAATTTCCTATTTTAAAGACATTAACAAGTAATATAATTTGCGTGCACTTTAGAGTAGGCTCAGCAAACAATTACAGGCGTCAATGGTGGCCCCACTTTACCTCATCTCCATTCAACAGGAAGAAATATTTATTTATTTTATGGTTGTAAAAATAATATATATTCCACGCACAAGGAAGTATTAGACAGTATCTACAAATATGTATACTATGCAGATACCACAATATAGATTTATTCCTCCAAACTCTTTACGGTATTTTTCCATATAATTTCGATGAGTGGTCTTCGTTTTTAACTGCTTTTACAACACCAACACAATCTATAATGAAAATAGAAACAAACATTAGCGTATCGTATACATGAAAGAGGAAATTAATACGAAGACAGAATTAATGAATTTCTATATGATAATTTATCTATGAGGTAACATCATAAATGTTTGTTTCAAATTTTGGCACAAGGCCAGTAATTTCGGGTGAGAGATATGTCAATTAGGTCGACCCCAGTGCTCAACTGATATTTATTTTATCGACCCCAAAAGGATGAATTACAAATTCGACTTCGATGGAAATTGAACTCAGAACGTAAGAGTGGATGAAAAACCACTAGGTCCTTTGCCTGGTGTGCTAACGATTCTGTCTGATCACAGCCTTAATACCATCATGACAGTTAAAAACCATATCAAATAAAGTAGACATGAGTATGTTGTGACTGAGTAAAAAGATCAGCTGATCTTGGAGTAAAAGTCTTTGCCACATATGGACGTTAAATAAGAGAGTGGGGGATTCCGCATCTTTATCAGCAGCAAAGGAAGAATAGTTTTTATTCCTTTCTTTGACACAATTCTGCTTTCATAGATATTACATTAAAATCCGGGAACACAGGTTACTATAGTGAGTGCTTTCGTTGGGTATGGTGGAAAATTTGAAAACATTGTTTTAACATTAGTAGAGAAATAATCTCACAATTTAGATTCTGTTACTAATATTCACGATTCACATTAGGATTAGAAATGTTCGATGAGAAATGTAACTGTATATTAGGTAGAAATATATTTGAGAAATAGAGGTTAGACGTCTGTCAGTAATGCGTTTCTGAAATTCATTACGACTTAAAATGAGTTGAAATGCATAAGAAAGGGCAGCATGAAAATTTCTCATTTTCTCTTGTTCGGAATACATATATTCTTATAAAATGAATCACTCTTTAGTAAAATATATGTATCGAGCCTAAGATATGTTGTTTTCCTACAGTTCAAGAAGTAAACGTTTGGTCAAGCAAAGCATATTTCGTAGTCACAAGTAGAAATAACGTATAGTACTGCATCGACTACAGTATGTTATTTAAATCAACAAAAATATTAACAATTCAGATGAATTTCACATATGTTTTCTATATAGTACCGATAAATACTAGTTAATTGATTCTACAACATTATGTTATTCACCTATCAGAAAATTATACTTTGCGGCATATGAAACTTAAAAATACACGGTTGGCACTAATTCTAACAAATGTGAGCGTGTATGTATGTGTGTGTGAGTGATTGCACGCGCTTATAGGTGAGTGAGGGTATGTGAGTGTATGTGCGTGTGTGTGGGTGGGTGTTTATGTGCGTGTGTGTGGGTGGGTGTTTATGTGCGTGTATGTGGGTGGGTGTTTATGTGGGTGGATGTGTATGTGGGTGTGTGTGTATGTGGGGGTGTATGTGGGGTGTGTATGTGGGTGGGTGTATGTGCGTGTGTGCGTGTGTATGTAGTGTGGGTATATGTGGGTGTGGGTGTATGTGGGGGTGTATGTATGTCGGTGTGTGTGTATGTGGGTGTGTATGGGTGGATGGGTGACTATAATCAGATACTGTGTGACTGTTTATTTTAAAGCTACGATAGGTCGCACAAAATATGTACACGAGATAAATATTACACCGGTGCCAATCGTTAATGACTGTCACATATACTTGAACAACACAATTAAAAGAATATTTTCATCAAGAAGCTTCTAACACATTAAATTAACAATATCACTCAGCTAAATGGGTAGTTGAAATATATATATATATATATATATATATATATATATATATATATATATATATATATATATATATAATGAATGTAAACGAGTACGAATTAAATACATTGATTTAGAATATCACTTTCTCACAAATGTTTGAATAGTATCCATTTAATTTCATGCTTCTGCCCCTCACAATTTTTACTTTTAATTTCAAATGTGCATTGTTATATA
Organism: Octopus bimaculoides; assembly: GCF_046866305.1. Lineage (NCBI taxonomy): Eukaryota > Metazoa > Mollusca > Cephalopoda > Octopoda > Octopodidae > Octopus > Octopus bimaculoides. The sequence goes on from NC_142931.1 coordinate 33,618,619, forward strand.
GTTTAGCAGCTTAATGCATTTTATACGACAGCTTCTATTGACTTTACTTTCTCTTTATCAATTTATCATATGATATATACATTTAATGCATAGCATCATATGAATGAAGAAATTTGGAATTCCATCTCCGTATTTAACGCAGGATGAAATCCCAAACTCCATTTACAGCGGAATTGAATGTATTTATTTAAAGTACTGACATCTATTCCCTAACGATGTTCAGGACACAACTGTTCATGAAATGTGGGATTATATTGAAAGACAAATATAAATTTGTCATTAATACCTTTTGCACAGAATTTAATGACTTGCATGAAAGAAAGGTATCCAACAGGGAACTGAGTCAATGTTTCGTATATTGGAATCCCCAATAGCTTACAGCCATAATTCAAACCTTATATATACCAATTATAGTTATAATTATAAGAAGTTGAAGTAAATATATTAAACTGACGTGTTATATTTTAAGCAAAGCTTCCTTTATAGATTGCCACATAGTTTTTGGAAGCATAGTTAATTTGTGTGAGTTGGAAAATTGAAATCAAAAGCACTTCATATGGATCGAAGAACAGATTAAGGAACAACATTTAAAAAAAAAACTCTATAATAATCGTTTTCCAATGCTTCTCGCTCAATTATACAGAGTGTCAACAATTAGGCAGTGCAAGGGAGAATTGTAATTGTTGCTTCGAGCTGTGTGGATATTATTATCTCAATTTCTACTATATTTTTATGATAAAGTTAGCACTGGTAATGCCTGCAGCCATTAAAAATCAACAATAATGGATATTTAAGTCATGAATTATTCATACATTAAATATCCTTATTAACGTGAATGAGATCCATCAATTTAAATGAATACACAAGAAAAAATGAAACAAATTTATTTCTCGTCCTCATGTGATAATCTACCTAAAATGCATCGTAAAGTGAAGAACGTATTCATTGGCAGCATAATTTATATTTCAGCGTGGTATAGCGGTGCATGTTTATATAGTAGTTTAAATAAAGTCCATTAAACAACCAATCATGTTTGAGGCGTAAAAAAAAAGAAGTTTGAACCCAATGATGACAGTTAATTTAAACTATGAGTTATACATCACTCACGAAGTTATGTAACACGCAAAAAGAAATTAGTTATGTTCCTTGTCAAACGTGTATATTTCTCTTTTAAAACTTTACATTGAGAAATATGTTTATGCATTACAGATGAATATTTGACTCAAAGCAATGGATTTTAGCTCTCACATGAATGAGATCACTTGTTCAACCTCTTGGGAAATGGCGAACGACGGAAGAATTTGTTACAGGTAATTATATTATCTCAGACATTTTGAGTATGTGACCATTGCTAGATTGTAAAATGTGATATTTATTCAGGGTGAGGAAAGTTATTACACGTTATTTTATTATCTATAGTGTTAATCTTGATAAGTAAACAAATAAAGGATGTGTTGCAGAACAAGTCCATTCAACTTGGCAATCAATGTTGCCATTAAGGAAATGCATAGAATGAATTTCGTCATTAAGACGACAGAGAAGCAAATATCGAAAAATTAATTCAGAAATTTATGTTGATGATTGTACATGGAGAACTAATGTTTCAACATGGATTTTACGAGGAAAGTAATGATTGCGACGGTTGGAAGAAGTTTCATAAAATCCTCATACATCTTGAAAATGAATGCTACTTTTACAAATTAGGAAAGTTCTTAGACGAGGTGTCACATAAATTACAGTTGCCTTACTACGCCTGTATTTGTTAGTTACCTTTCACAGCAGAAGTAAAGAAATGTCACAGATGTTGCTGAGTAAGCCCGATATAGCCTACCCACGAAAAATAGCAACCAAAATATCATGTAGGAAGACGTTTACATATGGATGAAAACATTGCCCAATACAGTTCATGATACAAAAAAATTTTGAATGTTCAAAGAAAGAATGACTTTGATTCGAGGATATATATGATGATATACTTACATGGAAAATTCATGAATACACTCAGTATTTTCACAATGAAAAACATATAAAATGGTATCGGTTGTTATTTAGCAGCCTGAGCCAGCTGTCCTACGACTAAAGGGTAATTGGCAATGACCTCAGTTATTTTGCCATAAGAACTCTGTTATCCAGCAGTACTTCCTTTTTGCTATCGTTTTCGCATCTATTTTTCGCAAATCCAGCGATAGTAAAACGTTAATGACATCTACTTTCATAGTAAGCTAGACCTTTGACATTTCTAAAAACTATATGCATATGCATACACACACTCACACACACACACACACACACACACACACACACATACACATACACAAACACACGCACTCCCACCAAATATATATATATTGGGACATCCCATAAATAATGCGGTTCTTTCAAGTGCATGAACTAAAAGTCGGAGGGGGACGGGATTAACTACCTGCGATAAAAGCAAGTAGTAATTATAGTTTGTAATTATCCTTCGTGCAAGTTTTGAAGAGTGCAGTTCGATTTTGACAAGTATTTTTCCAAAGCTGTAATAGAAATGACAAAGGGGCATAATTGGCATATTTCGCTTTATAGGCTCAATAAAGGCAACAACGTAACGGAAAGTATATGGGGATCAGACAATAAGCATAAGCCAGTGTCAACGGTGATTCCAGAAATTCGGGGCCGGAAGCTACATCTAGCAGACGAGCTCGTCTTGAAATATTTATAGAGCTCGACGAGGACCTCCTGCAAAACCTGGTGGAACGAAATCCCATCGTAAATTTTGAGCAATTAGAAGCCTGGATTTGGTCATTCTTTCATTCATCGACACTTGCGTACCTTTGGAAAAGTCAGCAAATTGGGTCAATGGGGGTCTTCACAAACTTTCCAATTCTCATCGCGGGCAGAGAATGAATGTGTGCTCTTCTTTGCTGCCACGTCTGACGAAGAAACCTTTTTTCGGACTGAATAATGACTGGTGACGAGAAATGGGTTCACGGTAAATATGTCAAGCGCCGAAATCAGTGAGTAGAGAAAGGAGAAACAATGGCACCCCAGGCTAAAGAAGATCTTCACTCACGTAAGTTGTTGCTATCTGTCTGGTAGGGTATGAAAAGTTTAGTCCACTTTGAACTTTTAAACCCAAACCAAACGATAACAAACTAGATCTACTGCAAGCAGCTTCAGCGGCTTAAGTCAGCACTAGAATAAAAACGACCATCTTTGGCTTCCAGCTGAAAAGTGTTCTTCAATCAGGACAATGCTCGGCTGCATACAGCGAGGATGACTTTCCAAAGGCTAAAGCTGTCTGAATTGGAAACAATGCTCCACCCACCGTATTCTCTGGACATTGCCCCATCTGATCATCATTTATTCCACAGTCTTCAAAATCATTTGGACGGAAAAGATATGAATACTGTAGACAAGGTCAGAACAGTAGTGGAGGAGTATTTTTCGTCACAGACAAGTGAAGTTTGGAAGAGGGGCCTTACACATCTACCAGATAGATGGAAGAGCATTGCAGAAAATGATAGTGAGTGTATTTTAGATTAAAAATGAAATTTAATTATCTTAATTACGAAAAATAAAAAAAACGTATTAAAACAACCACATTATTTATGGGATGACCCAATATATATACGAGGGTGAGTCAAGAAGTAATGCCATTTTCTTTATTCCATGTGAAGTTTCTAATTTCTTATTGCTATTTATATACGTCTCTCTGTTGCGTTTCTTACCATCAATATTTTTTTAAAATTTTATTTCACCTGCCTCCCCCTCCTAACACCCCTACCTTTTTTAAACTGACAAGTTCATGCGTGAACATACACCTCTAATACCTCTTACTGTAAACACACCGCGCATAAAATACGCTCCTTAATTGGTTGCTTGTAGTAGCCGCCACTATCGTTGCCTGTTCTACCTTGCTGCTTCATGTTCCACCTTGCTGCTTCATGTTCCACCTTGCTTTCTTCAGAACAATTTTTGTTTTCCAGAAAACAACTACTGGCAGATATCCCGTTGTGCGATGCATGCAAAAGTTTCCCCAACCTCTACCAAATTAGTCATCGATTATTTAGAAGTCTAGATAGATGAAGAAGCCAAAACGAAGAACAGTAACAATTTCAAAATTAACTAGCAAAAATTTGGAAACAATACTTAGATGACTACCTTATTCTATTGATATTTAACCTAAATGAACTCAACGATTTCAAACTGCAACTCAATATCATCATTAACAGTATTCATTTCACCATAGAATTTAGTAAAAACCAACTACCCTTCTTAGACATTTTGATTATTAAACCTGACAAATACATGGGAACCGACGTCTTCAACGAAACAACGGACTCAAAACAGTACCTACTTTTTCATCATGCCACCCTAAATATACAAAAGCCAATACTGCGTTTATTCTAGCTGCAAGAATCCGAATAATTTTCTCCAGTCCGGATGTTTAGAATGAGACGCCTTGAATTAAACAGGCATTACTTCAAGGAAAATATTTATCTACTCTAATAGAAAATGGAATAGAACGCGTCAAAGTAATAGGCATTGAAGAATTACAAAAAAAAAAAATTATAAAAAAAATAAAGTTTAGATACACCCAAAACTCAACCTTTAATTATAGCACACAAACAACGAAACCTAGATATATTCAGCTCTATTCAGCGGAACTTACCGTTAATGAGACAAGATCCAAAAATGCAAAATACACTTGAACCATACAAAATAATCGAAAGCAAAGAGCAACCAAATTCCGTAAAAAGACTACTTAACAAGGCAAAAATAACAACTACGGAATCGACACCAACAGCCAAAATGTGTGGCCTATCAGTTGTAGACCATGTGGTGCCAACATTATTGGGAACACAACTCATACGTTTTTACTTTGATTTTACTTTGAAAAACCATCTCAATTGTTTTTCAGAAAATTAACTTTATACCATCAAATGCAATAGATACAAGGAAAATTACAATCAATAAACTAATCTTCGTTTAAGAATGAGATTAAATGTAAATCGTCAACAATAAGTGATCCTTGAAGTAGACAAATTACATTTAGTGAACCTCTGGACAAATGCGTGGAAACCAACTCTCCAAGCTTTCTTGTCTCACTACGCTATCAATGAGCAGATAATACTTCAGACCAACCAAGAATCAATGAATTGTATTGTATCAAAAACTACAAGCGATTGCTGAACAGAATATGAAGGAAAAATGTAATATACGATTCGACTTCTATGAAATAATTATTGAAATATGTTCAGCTGGGCTCATTTTTAAGGAAAGCAACATTTATGAAGAAGCTATTATGTATATTCTTTACAGCACACTATATTGTCTTACTTACTCCATATCTTGTTAACAAAGAAGGGATACGTTTTAATATGTCCAATGGGAGTGAGCTAGCACAAATTAAAAACATTATTCATCGACAGAACAATAAAGGATAATTATCACTTATTCATATCTATATTTTTTAACGGCCATGATGTAATCAATGATGAAAAGCTTTTATGTGACGTTCTCACACGACTGACATCTAAGCTTAATACATAAATGTAACCCAATCAAATATAACGAATAGCGCTCTAAGCCACATTTCTACTTTAAAAGCAAGTTATTTTAAAACAACGCCAAGAATAAACAATTCATGACACAGCTCCATATGCGATACATTTTTGGAAATCAAATGTGAAACCGATAAAGTGGATTTCTAAATTTTTAAATATAAAATTCTAGTTAGTTCTAATATACTCTTTGCACATTTTAGACACTCCTTCATCAATTCCTCTACTTGTTTAGATTAATGACGATATATATATATATACATACACACACACATATATATATATATATATATATATACGCGTACACACATACACATATGGGAGTAAATATAAGATCAAGCATGTTAGGCAAGTCGATATACAAAAAACATTAAATACATTTAATACAAAAATATATGTATACATAAAAAAAGTTCTTAGTTACATAGAATAGAAATAATATCATGAATAAAAGGAGTTGATAAATAGCTTTACGAGTTCAACTGCTGTTTCTGGGGGCATGGTGGTCCAAAATAAGGATTTAACTTGATTCCATCATCCAATACTACCAGCCCCCCCCCCCCTCTTCAGAGATGTTGACAGAATGAAGTTTAAAGATGGAATGATATTGTGGAGAAATGACTGCATTAGAATGAGAAGTTGCCGGGTGTTTCGATACAGAGTAATGAGAGGAGAAAATAGATTTCGGAGTTAGTGATAATAATGAAACTAATCATAGTAGTAGAGGTGGAAATTGGGAGTAAGGGAAGAGGGTGGTTTAGGTAGTATGTGAATGATGACCTTTGTGTTAGTATGTATGAAGGCTATAGAGTTAAACGTTGAGATAGTGAAAAGAGATTATTATTTGAGGGAATTCACTTGACTGGTTCAGTGGCTCAGTGAGGTAAGAAAGTGGTTAAAGACAGAACGTTAAAGGGCAAGCGAATGGTGATCATTGTTTGGAGGTGACATACCTTAAAGTAAAATGAATTGAGTAGAAAGGAAATAAATTAATGAACCTGTTCAGAGAAAAGTGGCTGATTGATAAAATTTATGGTTTAGAATGCGATATTAGTGAGTATAACAGAAGGAAGAATTGTGCAAAATGTTTTATTAGTACACCGAAGAAGATTTTTTTTAGAAATACTTGATTAATCTAAGCAGGAAGACTAGTTTTTTTTTTTTCGAATACATATTTATGAGTGTTGTATATGAATTCGACAATGATAGATCCACAGAAAATTGAGAAGCAGCTTTGAAAAAAAACGACTGAAGAGAAATAATGTTTTTGACAGGTGTAGAGATAAATCTTTAAAGAGACGACGTCTTTGTCCACTGAAGAAGTACACATATATAGAGTAATGTCTAGACTGCTTGAGTATGAATATGACGCAAACGAGTAGAAAACCAACAAGTGATAAGCAGTATAACCTGCCTAGAAATATACGTGAATATTGATAAGAGAAAATATCGTTAACGTAAACAAAGCATGTGGTGGTTATACTAGAAAATAAAGTTAATTTTGAAATGAGACGTGATGAAAGAGACTGACAGGAAATCTCTTTTAATAATAGATTATGTTCTTCGTAATCTTTAGTGATAGCGTGAAAGGATATGTTTAATTATTTAACGTCATGGTACCAGACTCTCATTTAGTGTATACTTTCTCTCTCGCTCATTTTCTTTCTCTCACACATATGTACAATATACACACATGCTTATACATATGTATGTGCAAATATCGCTTTCAAATTTCTTTCGACCTTTCTCTCCATGTCTAGGTTTATTTTGGAATCGTTTCTTTAACTGTCTGTTTTACCCAACGCAGCTGACTTTGTGTTACATGTAGCTCCTAAAACTATATCATAATTACCGCAATTTGGAATATATATTTTTTAAGAATGCTGTTTTCGATGGATTAGACATCATAGTAAGCAGGTACGTTATCTTTGTCGCTTGTTGCCAGACCATTCAGAGAAATATTTCACTAAATTTCCCACCTCTCTATATTACATATCTCAAAATTTTGTAGAGATTCTGCATTACAGCCATGTGAGAAAGCGGTATTTGATAAAGTCATATCTGCTTCTAATTTAAACCTCATAATATATAATACACCAAAAGCAGTAGTAAATACTTTAGATACTCTTTCCTTGCAGGAAATCTATTTCTCTGACAGACGGTATGAATATTCTTTTCTACTCTAGGCACAAGGTCCGAAATTTTGGCGGAGGAAGCCAGTCGATTAGATTGTCCACAGTACGCAACTGATACTTAATTTACTTATCCCGAAAGGATGATAGACAAAGTCAACCTCGGAGGAATTTGAACTCAGAACGTAAAGACAAACGAAATACCTATTTCTTTACTGCCCACAAGGGGCTGCACACAGAGGGGACAAACACGGACAGACAAACGGATTAAGTCGATTATATCGACCCTAGTACGTAACTGGTACTTAATTTATTGACCCCGAAAGGATGAAAGGCAAAGTCAACCTCGGCGGAATTTGAACTCAGAACGCAATGGCAGACGAAATACCGCTAAGCATTTCGCCCGGCGTACTGATTTTTCTTATTTCTTTATTGCCCAAAAGAGGCTAAACATAGAGGAAACAAACAAGGATAGACAAACGGATTAAGTTGATTATATCAACCCCAGTGAGTAACTGGTACTTATTAAATCGCCCCGAAAGAGTGAAAGGCAAAATTGACCTCAGCGGAATTTGAACCCAGAAGGTAACGGTAGACGAAATACCGCTAAGCATTTCGCCCGGCGTGCTAGCGTTTCTGCCAGCTCGCCGTCTTAGTAGGTATGAATATTACTTTAGATTCCACTTATTGTCCCCTGACCCTTACCCTCTCTCCATTCACTGAAGATTGGGGAGTAAAATTAATTATATATGAAACAATTACTTCCGTAACATATATCATATAATCTTCGACAAGAAGCAGTATGTAGTATTGGTATCTATGCCCCAAGAGAAATTAGAGTTACTATCATTCTGAAAGGTAAACAAAAGGCGAAATGTGCAATTCGGTACAACTGTAGTTTTCATTAAAAGTAATTTGTAATTTGCCACAGGTAAACTATTTTGGTAAGCTAATATTTCATTTCCTGTGAGAACTGTTTTCTGTTTACTTTCAGGAAACTCAGTCTGCTGTACTGATATTTACTTCCATTTCAAAGATCTTTCCGTTACTTAAGTTTCGAATCAAGATAGAACACATTTTTCAAAATATGTTTTTTTTTTTATATCTGAATCAGTTTATATGACAAAAATATTATTATTCTTTGCGTATTTAGCACAAGAGTAAACAAATGTTGCTGCTTTTTTTTCGCAACATTACAATAATGTCTGCTGTGATCCACATTACACATAAGCTGATAAGATCATCATAGTAAGCTTCGAGTCCATGCAGCCAGTGTAGACCTACAGAGTTATCAATGTCGTAGAAGTGAAATACACAGCAGCAACAAAATACATCTCAACACACTTTTGGTTACAAATCCTTACTTGTATTCACCTGTCTAAAGACAAATCTTTTTCATTTTATATGATTTTACAATACAAAAGATCTTGATTATATATTTAGAATTACCTCTACCTATATGCATCTTAAACGTTTCATGCATTTCTGACGTTGTTTGTTCATCATTGTGAACCATGCTCAATTTGCTACAATTTGCTTCATTCACAGGCTGATTATTAAATTTTCTACTCTAGCAGGCATCATTTTGCGTCTACATGCATCTTCACTGAAGAACACCTAATATGTCTCTTCCTTATCCTCCAGTCATATCAACTTTGTGACACATCTCTGATAACGCACAAAGGATTTGCTTTATAATTCCATCTTTGTACTACAGGCTTGTGGTACCTTATCACTAGTTATCTAAAACTAGTCTTATCTGTGTAAACTGTTCTTGGCCATCTTACCCTAAAGGAAAAAAAATAAATTAAGAGTGCACTTGTCACGTACATAGAATTTCATAAAAGAAGTAATTAGGATTCCTACAAGACAATATATTTCGTATATATGCTAAACAAAGGCGACTGATTACAAGAATAAACTGAGGAACGAAATTACTTGGGCTATTTAGTAAAGCGTATAAGCATTCGGTATTTAAAGCCTACTGTGTGCGGTATTGTGTTTCTTTATTTTCATACTCAAAAAAGAATAGATATTGTTTCAATTATTTACATTAATTACATTTGACGGATATTTGTCCTCATCTTGTTTGTTGTTTCGGCTGATATATGAGGACAAATACCTGTCAAATATGTGTGTGTGTGTGTGTGCGCGCGCGTGTGTGTGCATATAAACACGCACATACATACAGCGAGATACATACACAGATACACACACACACAACACACACACACACACACACATACACATATATACAGTTACATAGACACACACACACATATATATATAGTTACATACATACAATTATAAACAAACATAGACACACATACTGACATATAAGATAATGCGTTGTTTACGTATATATATAGAGGAAAATAAATGCAGATATATATAAACACAAAATCTATGTTAATGTTAAGTATTGTTCTTAGATGCATTCTGAGGAAATTTGAAAATGTTGGACGTTTTGTGTAAACATTTCATGAGGCTCTCTTTTTCTGCTAAGAAGGTCATCGAAAACCTTATTTCAAATGCTTTATCCAAATATAATCGCTGGTGGCATTTCCATTTTATAAGGATCAAAAGTATATAGTATAGACGACTGGAATTTGTCACCCTATACTTTCTGATTTTAAAAAGTATATATTCGAAAAGTGATTTTGTATGAGAGATTTCTTTCTTTCAATCATCGTAACATACAAGGTAAAATCTAATGCTGCTTTTTGTTAAAACATTATATTTGTAGACCATATTTTGTATATTGCAATTCCTGTCAGGTATCTCTGAATTAAAAGTTCGTTACGTCCATGGTATATTTGCATAAAACAATCTATCGCTATTTTTATTCTTACTAGAAAGCTGCGGACCATCCATCAAGAGCAGATGGTTTATTTTGCCTTTACTATTTCTAAATTAATACTCTGCCTTTACCTTTCTTAAAACAAAACTGGGGGTGAGGGTGATAAAACACACCATAGATATGAATGGGAATAACGAGTCACCCTGGAAAATTTCTACGTTGATTCTAACTTTCCTTAAGGTTGTATCGCCAGAGTAATGATCTCCTTTCCATTTCTTCATGTCAACTGAATCTCTTATGTTGTCTGTAATATTGAATCTATATGCATAAGCATTCACTTATCCATAAATTTCTAGTCATATCTTAGGATTTCCTACAATCTACACAAGCGATTGTTATTATCATTATCATGTGTGTGTGTGTATGTGCATGTGTGTGTGAGTGTGTGTACGTGTGTGTATGATCTCTTTCACCTTTTATTTTTCTACATCATATACTCACGCTATTTTCAAATTTGAGAGCTGCAGTCAAGATATCCGCTATCCGACGATCGTATTTCAAAGAGTATGTTATAACCAGAAAGCTACAATTTTCTAGATTTTAATTATTCTTGAAAACAATAACGAAATATAAAAGGACAAATATCAGTGTAAAATCCTTGTAACCTAAAGTATTCGCCATTTCTTTTATTTTAAAAAATATTTTGGAATTTATGTTAAGGAAATAGTAATATAAAAATCAATTTAAAGTTTAAGTACGAACTATAAGTAATAGGTTATATAGGCGCAGGAGTGGCTGTGTGGGTTCAGTCCCACTGCGTCGCACTTTGGGCAAATATTTTCTACCAAAGCCGACCAAAGCCTTGTGAGTGGATTTGTTAGACGGAAGCTGAAAGAAGCCTGTCGTATATATATATATATATATATATATATATATATATATATATATATATATATATATATATATTTATATATATACATATACGTGTGTGTTTGTGTTTTTTTTTTTACCTCCTCACCATAGCTTGACAACTGATGCTGGTGTGTTTACGTCCCCGTAACTTAGCGGTTCGGCATAAAGATAGAATAAGTACTCGGCTTACAAAGAATAAGTCCTGGGGTCGCTTTTCTCGACTAAAGGCTGCGCTCCAGCATGGTCACAGTCAACTTACTGAAACAAGTAAAAGAGGGAATTAAATGGCATTTATCTCAACGTTAAATGGAGTTTTACAAAAGCCGTATGATGTGACACCTCACTTTATACCCAAGAAGTAAAACGAAATGTATGGTTCAACAACTACGGTTTAAATGATATTGGAACATGAAAAATATATCCCAATATAATGAATTGAGTTCAAGCATGCGTGGCCTGAAAGTGCTTGTTAGCCTACTCCTTTCACTGTTCACTGAAACCACATTCTAGGATATGGTGCCAGAGCGCTAAGAACTTGTTCATTACCTTTTGGCAAAACACTTTACATATTTCTTTATATAAGAATTATGATAACTCAATTGATGAGTTTTGAAAGACTAAATTCTATATCTGCGTCAGCTTATCTATTCCATTCCCATATCTCCTTTCCCCACGTTCCCGAACTTTATCAAAAATTTCCTAGATGAATCATTTCAAATTCTCAGATGAATCATTTAAGCTAGAATATTATGGGGATCATTATGGATAAAAGACGGTTTATGCAAAATCACATACAAAATAAATGTAATACAAACATTGATGCGTATGAGTGTTTATGTATATTTATACACAATAGAAGTATAGAATAATGGAGATATACCATAATATGCAGGAATGTTTTTCTTATATGCATATTGCAGAAAAAAAAAAGACAGCAAAAGAACACAGAACGCAAAGTAAATGATCATAACAACAAAAAGAGTATAGATAATTGCCTATCTATATCCTTTCCTCTCACTTATGATATATGTATGTGAGTGTGTGTGTGTGTGTGTGTGTGTGTGTCTATGTGTGTGACTGTGTGCGTGTGCATGTGCGTCTGTGTGTTTGTGTATTCATGTATACATGTATACATAT
>NC_142931.1:33636145-33638645 GCF_046866305.1 Octopus bimaculoides
CTAATTTACTGCGAACTGTTATATACATATAAAATCTTAATAAGGATGAGATTACTTCATGATTCAATTAATAACTTCATAACATCTCCGATCATGGAATTGTTGTTGAAAATTCCACGCCATAAATGTGCTAAGTAATTTTCATTGTACTTGTACTATAAAGTGCGTATATGCATATATGTCGCTTCTATTTTTCAATTGTTATAAATCTTCTACTGAGGAGGGAGTCGGTTTCCAACAAAGATACAAGACCCGATCTTTGTGACGAATTTAACGCAGACAAATTCTGATCTGGAAATTGAGAATGTGTTGCATATTTTTACTGTTCCACTCACAGATTGCACTTGTAATGACCGAACCAGCCAGTCGATTTCTTTTTCTGAAGATTTCAGTTTATCCAGATTTTTCATTAAGCATTTACTAACAAAACCTAGTGCTTCAATTATTATTGGTATGAATATGAATAAGCCTACATTATGAAACTGGAGGTTTCAAAGTTTATATGTACGTATATATATAACTATATGTGTAGAGTGTTAGGTGTGATGTACAGAATTAAATATTGAAAAAAAAGTCGTCAGAATTTTGGAATGACTTCTTTCATTTATTTTATACATATTTTAGCGCTTTCGTTCGTCTTTCGAACTTGTCAAATATAATTCTGTGAAAATACAGAGATCTTGTTTATTTATATAAAACAGGTGTTTTTTGGGGCTTTGTTTATAACAGAACATTGTTTTGTTTCTTTTTATTTTTGGGGGTGTGGCTTTGGAGACAATGGAAGATGTATAAGCAGATAGATAGATAGACAGGCAGATAGATAGATAGATAGATAGATAGATAGATAGATAGATAGATAGATAGACAGGCAGACAATCTATCTATCTATCTCTCTGCCTGTCTATCTATTTATCTGCTTATACATCTTCCATTGTCTCCAAAGCCTCACACCAAAAAAACAAAAAAACAAAACAATGTTCTGTTATAAACAAAACCCAAAAGAACACCTGTTTTATATAAATAAGCAAGATCTCTGTATTTTCACAGAATTATATTTGACAAATTCGAAAGACGAAGGAAAGCACTAATATATGTATAAAATAAATGAAAGAAGCTATTCCAAAATTCTGACGCCTTTTTTTCAATATATAACTATATATATATATATATATATATATATATATAAATCAGTAAATAGTGGAGTTGTGTTAACCGCACGTGGAGAAATAATGGGAAAATGAAAAATAATAATAAGGCAGAATGCTAAACTGAAAGCATATTTTAATATAGATTTCTAACAGGCTTTCATTGCATGGCAAATTTTCAAGAAGAGGGAGAACGAAAATGTTTCTTCGCAAAAAGGTAAAAAATGAAAAAAATAATATATAAAAAAATAAATATACCAATACATTATATTGTCATTGAGCTTTTAGAATTCAATGGTAATCCATTTAGATAATGGTTGGAAAAATAAGGATGCATGAAGATTGAGAGTTGTGTTAGGTTTAAAAAAAGAGAAAAGGGGCTAAAAGTTTATGTGTTAAGCAGGAAGTGTGGTGTCAAAACTGGAAGTCTTATTTATTTTAATTTTTTACTTTTTTGTAAAAAACATTTTCATTCTCCCTCTTCTTGAAAATTTGCCATGCAATGAAAGCCGGTTAGAAATATATATTAAAATATGCTTTCAGATTAGCATTGTGCCTTATTATTATTATTTTTCATTTTCCTACATATATATATATATATATATATATATACTGTTGTGTCTGGGTAAAGTCATTTTCTTATCGTGCCTTAAAATTTCACAAACTCACCGTTAAAATTTCCACTTATTATTTTTATTTTCCTAAAATTTTCGTTGCGACTCGCAACCATTTCAATAATCTTGACTCTGTCCGTTATTTACATTGCGTTCTGTTTTCGCTTTATTTTTTGCGTATGCGTGTCTCAGTGTGTGTGTATGTATGTATGCTTGTATGTGTGCGTGTGGGTGTATGTATGTCTGTGTATGTGCATATGTATATACGTATGTATGTGTGTGTATGTATATATGCATGTATGTGTGTGTTTGCATAATCTATGTATGTATTCTGCATTTGTGTGTGTGTTTTTTTAATGTATATGTGGGCATGTGTATATGTATGTATGTACCTCTGTCTCATTGTGTGTGCATGTCTGAGTGTGTGTGTGTGTGTGTGTGTGTGTGTGTGTGTGTGTGTGTGTGTGTGTGTGTGTGTGTGTGTATGTGTGTGTGTGTGCTTTGCTGCTATGTTGCTATGCTGCTTTACTGTGCTGTGCTATTGAAAAGGTTGCAAGACGCAACGAAAATTTTAGGAAAATAAAAATAATAAGTGGAAATTTTAACGGTGAGTGTGCTAAATTTTAAGGCACAATAAGAAAATGACTCTCCCCAGACACAACAGAATATGCTTCAACACACGAAATCATATAACAAATCTTGCAAACCAAATCCAAAAACGAAATATATATATATATATAT
>NC_142931.1:33643645-33683645 GCF_046866305.1 Octopus bimaculoides
ATACATACATACATACATATACAGTATGTTCGGGAAGAATTTGACGGTTATGTTTAGTTTTTGTCTGGAACAGCTTGATGCATTGGTAAACAGTCAGTTGCGTTATAGGGTAAAACGATTATATTTCTGGTTGAGAAAATGTTATTCGGAAGCCATCGGAATATTGGAAAAGTGTTACCTTTGTCATGATGTTTCGCACCAAGTATCAAAATGCCGATATTACGACTACTGCTCAGTGGTCTGCAAATATTGTAAAGGCTAAAAGACGTGACATGGACGTCATAAAAATTAAGTTCCCCCACACGGTGATGGTCTTTCCGTGTGTCTCCAATGAAGTTGACGTCGTGCCACTCGTTTTCTTTAAACATGGTCTTTCCCTGAATTCAGACAGCTGTATAAAGCTGTAGGATACTGTCGGTAAATATATATAGATATTGATACATACACACACACACACACACTCACATTTATATGTATATGTATATGCATGTATATAGGCTAAATTTTACAGTTTGCTGAAACACGAAAAGAAATCACAGTATTCCATCTAAAAAGAAAAGTATTTTAACAATCAAAACTTTCAACTAGTTTACAGTTGAGAGATAGCAGTTTACTCAAAGTAGCCGACCTCAGCGACAACAACGGCCTCAGCAGAGCTTCGGAACATGAAACTTCGGTTCCTCACCTAATTGACCTTGGTAACTAAATCGGCCTTTATGTTAGAGACCGAGCTGGTTGTATCACTCACTAATGCGTTCCACACTTAGTAATTCGTGGGATTACAATCAGTGTTATTAGAAGGTAAAAAAATCGGGTTGGAGAAGTCTTAGAAATTCTCCGATGACAAGTATTGACTTTTTCCGGTTGTATGTCAAAGAGCCGAACCCTGCTACTTCATATATGGCCTTCAGATTAAGTGAAGCAGGTTTCAAAACGACCGTAATCCTAAGAATGTCAAGTGGTTAAGTAAGTATATTCATCTTTAATTCCTACATACACACACACGCATATATATATATATATGTATGTATAATATATATATAAACTATTTTTATATATATAAGGTATTTTCTTCAGTTGTAATGACTGCAGTAGCTATATGTAAAGAATGAATTCAAACGCTTACTTCAATCAAGCCATACAATCACCAGGTCCCTACAGTGCTTTCGTAATTCTTGCGGTAGATCTGTATATCCAAAAGTTGCTCACGCATTGCTATCTCAGTAGATTCGATATGATCATAAAGAAATTAGTTCCGGCAGCTTTTACAAACTTTCACACAATGTTAAGGCTGGTTATATGTCAATACATCTCTACTGAGACTGTAATGTGTAAGTTGTGTTGACGAGATCAAACAACAAGGAAATATCTCTGAAGTCTTCTCGTTGCACCGAATAATTTATAACGATATCAGTCGTTGAAATTTTGCTTTTTGAGCATTGCAAATCTGTTTCTAAATAGATGACTATATGCTAGGTTATGCAACAGGAAGGCCACTAGATAAGCCCATAATTTCTTTTTAATCAATCGAAGGATCTATGGCCAAAAGAGTTAGAATTCCAAAGAACAGATGGATTGAATTACAGCATTTGGCCATCCATATAATTTTACGGAATATATGGAAAGTCACATTCTATGAAATATCAACACTTTGTATTAATAACCAACAATGTGATCTCATTCTGGTGCCCTCCCATTTTGTAGCCTTCCCTTTTCGTAATATGGTACATGGAGCTCCATCAGAGTGAATAAAAATACATAAAATAAAAGAAGAGAAGAGGGAAGAGGAAATAACGGAGCCTCGAGATGAGGAAAGAAGGCTTAAAAGATTAGAATAATACCATTTTGCAATTTAAAGCTTGAGGTCGGTGACCAAATGTATAAACTAGCAAAATTAACTAGAAAATACGTTAAGGGTGTATAAATAATAAGAAAATAAACCTACTACTTAAGTATAACAGGATTCGTCAATAAGTCTAGAAAAAGAATAATATTTATGATTTCGTAAATAGTGCTAATTAATATTTATCCAAAAACATACCCATAAAGTTGTTACAATAGTATACTTACTGATATATTCTAAAGAGCAACCACCTGCTGACTGTAATGGAATTGACCAAAGTCCAGCCATCTCTATAATTGATCTGTTAAATTTAGACCGTTATAGGGGTAGACCGTTATAGGCTTAGATCGTTAGAGTGGTAGATGTAAATAAATAAGTAAATAACAAAGTAAATAAAAGGTGTGGGAGGAGTAGCATATGTCATAAGTGGCCAGAGGCCGCTTGTGTTATTATAGACCACCCCAACATGAATACGAGCAACTGTACGACAGTAAATAACTAACAATTAAGGGGAGACAACCGTTACAGGAGGTGGTTGCTAGGATATTTATCTTCAAATTATAGTGCTAAATTTGTCTTCTTAAATAGACAGCATAGTTCCAAGTGTTGGTTATAATAGACAAATAGTAAATGTCTAAACGTCCCTGAGCACATTCTGCGTATTAGACTTATGAGAAGGCAACAGAACAAAACCCCCAAATAGTTAAACGATTATAAGTTAAATCATTTGCTAATTACTAGCATGGTAACAAATTCCTGATCCTACTACAGTTTACAAGATCCTAGTTTATATATATTATTATTAATATTATATTGTTCATATTACTAAACTTGTCATTATATTAACCCTTTCTTGAGTGCAACCATATGGGATCTTCCACAAAATTTCACTTTCATTCATACACAATATGCCTAAGGGCAATAATATGTCATAGAAAAGCGTCTACTGCAGTACTGAGTACGAACAAATACAATCTAGAGAGGTGTGCAGTTAATATTAAGTAGTTAAATAAAATTATGTTATACTGGGTAGGGATTCCGAAATACGCACGTATAATGGCGCCCACAATAAATGAAAGTAGACCAGTGTGCTGGCTGAAAATTAGGCCCAGATTGAAGTTAATGAAAACAGCTAACCCATGGTATAGAAAGTTCAGTTAAATAAAATTAGTTGCAAGTAGAGCCTTAGCTGAGATGGCGGGTACAGGCTCTTGTGGGAGGGGGTATTTATTGGCGGTTAAGTACTAATGCCCTCCGTATTCCAAATTAGGTTCATAGTTGAAAGAACTGGATTTATTAAAGGGGGTAAGAAGGTTATATTAAGGAGCCCTTAGACGGTTATTCCAACCGCTAAATCTACTTACCTGTATGTATATATATGTATATGTATATATATATATATATATATATATATATATATATATATATATATATATATATATATATATATATATATATATATATATATATATATATATATATATATATATATATATATATGTGTGTGTGTGTGTTAGATTGATAGGTAGATAGATAGATACAGAACTACACACACATGTATATGTATATCTATATATCAATATATATATATATATATATATGTGTGTGTGTGTGTGTGTGCGCGCGTGTGTGTGTGTGTGCGTGTGTGTGTGTGTGTGTGTGTTAGATTGATAGGTAGATAGATAGCTATAGACATACACACACATGTATATGTATATCTATATATCAATATATACATATATATAAATGAGGCAATGCATTATAAATAAACAACGACAGATAAAATCGTATACGTATATTGAGTGTACAACCGGACGGAGGACAGACGCAGAATGTCCCTAATTCTTCATCAGTTATCGACCATATGGTAATACTCAGTTTTGCATCCTACATATGTTTGTGTGTGTGCGTATGTGTGTGAGTGTGTGATATACAGCCGTAATACTTTCTTTCTGTATCTATCTACATAACTTTTAACTCGTTTTGTACTCTGCCCCACCCAGTTGATATCACTGCTTTATTAAATAGCGCAAACAACAGCAACAACAACATATACGAACCTCTCCGAATCACAACCTACAGGTCTAGAGTATAAAAATGTCTTTAACAGCAGGCTGAATTGAATTAAATTAATTAAATAGTTTATGCGTAAACTTTATGTGTAAAATATAAAACAACTGCCATTAAATACTACATAACATTCGAAACGTGAAATATATCAAAGATAAAAAAAAAAGAAAGCGAATATAGAAATCATATTCTAAAATTAAAATAATATGGTAAATAAAATGTATGACTTTTACATATTAATATTGTGCGTTCATATTCGTATGAGTGTGTGTTTTTGTATGTGTGTATGTGTGTTGTGTAAGCCTTTGTACGTTTGAGTTATCATATATACGCACATATATCAATACATACACATACATGAAAACAAATTGTTTTTAAGATACATTTACTATATATGCATGTATAATACGTCAACGAAGAGCATCTTGCACATACCGACACATATGTACACACAGTCTCACACAATTGCACAAACACATATAAACATATACACTCATATGTGTGTGCGTATATGTGTGTACATGCATACCAATATACATACATAGATGAAGCAAATAGAAAAAGTCAGAGATATAATGGAATTATCTATAAAAATGTGATAAAGAAACATTGGAAAGTTCAGCAGGTGGAAACGTAATATATATAATACATTGAATTTTATCTTTTTGCGACATATTATATACTGTATGAAAGCCGATTCATATTGATATATTACATTTAGTCTGGGCTCTCATCTTCATTTGATGCATCTGATGTCTGTAAACAGTTTGCTTTTGTATATCATGTGTCTGCCTCCCGAACATATGGCTTTCACGTTATCCTATTTATATAAGTATTTATATTATAACATTGATGATTGCAGCTATTGGTTTTGCTTCCTATGAACAGGTGTAAAATATCGAAATGTTAGATTGTCCTATGGGTTTGTGTCATCTTAAATACTATGTATATGTATATGAAAGATTTGTCTCTGAATTTTAAATTTCATAAATGGTTTGGATGTTGCAACAAAATACACGCTTACATGTTAAATATATTCCAAATTAATATGCTTTACAATATTGTAAAGAACTCATTAAAGATATAAGGTACAGAGTCAATATTATCTACTGTAACAATATCTGCTATGTTGTAACTTGCTGTAAAAAACTGATAATGGTTCCATTAGGGAAACTATTTACGTTAATGCAACCTAAACGCATAAATATAAAAGAGAACTAAAATAGTCCTCCTTTCTCTTGAGCTTTATTGTCACACTTTTTCTTTACTCTTTCCCCTCCTCACCCTCTATTTCTCTCTCATTCTGTCTTTCTCTCCCTCCCTCCCTCCCTCTCCCTCCCTCCCTCTCCCTCCCTCCCTCTCCCTCCCTCCCTCTCCCTCCCTCCCTCTCCTCTCTCCTCTCTCTCTCTCTCTCTCTCTTTCTCTCTCTCTTAAATACGTATCTTTTATTAATGCTTTTATGATATAAGTTGTCTTAATAAATAAGAATTACACTTAAACACACATACACACACACATGCATACGCACTCACACGCGCACGCACATATATATCTACATGTGTGTGTGTTTGCGTGTATGTGTGTGCGTGTGTGTATGTGTGTGTGTGTCTTTGCGTGTGTGTGTGTGAGAGAGAGAGAGAGAGAGAAAACATGATAACCGTCAGGATAATATATCCCTTTAAACTCGTATCGGGATACACACGCACTTACAAACACACACACATATATACATATACTACACAAATTTTAAAGAACCTGAAGAGGACGTAAAAAACCAAGCACGGTGCAGTTTATATTCACGAAAATTAGAAAAGGCTTTTATGTTTCGAGCATTCGTTCTTCTACAGAAAGTATAGTCGAAGAAATGAAAAAAAAAAAAAAACGGACTGAGAAAATAAGAAACCTGTCTCAGTTACTCGGGGCGTAACTGGTAAGAGAAACAACTTTGATTTCAAATAGAGGCGTCAGATAACATCCGCGGTGAGCTAATGCTTGAGATGAAACTTATGATATTGTCTCGTACATGTAACATATACATATATGTGCAGATATATTACAACCATATATATATATATACCTTTTTCTCTCTATCTCTGTCTCTGCCTCTCTCTATTCTAGCCTCAACACGGCTGAATCTCTAATAAGACGAAATCGATGACCCATAAAGATTATAATACCTACTTACCGAAGAGATATCTTCACATGGAACATATACGCAAGCGCATTCATGTACATATATAGACACACTAAGTTAGTAACATATTTACAAAGCTCCGTAACTGTCTTAATACAAAACATTATGTACCTTTGTTACCCACTGTCTTTTATTTTATGAAAAAAGATATTAAATCTCAAAGAAAACATACATACACGACAGCTTACATTTCAGGACTGATGAAGGAGATTCTACCTTTGTCAACTGGTTTGGTTGTAGTTGTATCTAGATGCGTATTTTGCTGAGTTTGTTGCCTGATTGTGACTGTTGATGTTTGCATAAGTTTTTGCTAGTGCACAATAATGAATTGTACATCCCTTCGGAACTGTTATGCTCTTCTATAAGTGATACTGAAAATCATTGTTTTGTAGAAAGCCAAAAAACCGTAACAAATGAAACCTCGAATTGTATGAACATTTCGAAATTTATTTCAACTTAGAAACAATAAATGCAAACATGCCAATTGTAATGACATGAATTGAGAAGTAATACTGTTGTACAAAGGAACTCTTCAAATGCATTAAAAAGGAATAATCAATGAGAAAATAATTTCGTGGCTATTATAAAAAGTGATATAAATGTCTTGTATTATCGTTAGAATTGTAATTTATCATGTTTGATTTAAAATTTTATTTTAACAAACCATAAACAATATTTTAAAATTGATACCATGATTAATTGTCTTTTATATTGATTTGTTTTATTTCCAACAGAAATAGTTATATTTAAAATTGAAGTGGAGAATATTTTAACCAGTTTTCGATAATTGATTTTTCTCGACAAAATCTCAAGAATATTAAAATATTTTTTCCCATAAATTGGAAACGAATTTACTAGAAATATAATATTACTTCCACAAAACCGAAAACAATGGAAATTATATTTGAAGGTGAGTTATATTATTCTTCATTGATGAGTTAAATATTGACATTGTAATAGAAAAGGAGCTTAAACTTAAAAATAAAAGGTAAGCTTCACTTGGATGCAGAGTATTGTACATCAACATCCTTCTGAAGAGTGTGACCATGATGTAACATATAGAAGCATTCGCAAATTTTCTGAATTACTGTTTAACACAAATTAATCATACGTTTGTTTCTTTGTTTTATCATTTCAGTACTTGATATTACAAGTTCTTTTTTGTTTTGGGTTTGTTTTTTGTGTAAGAGTGATCGTATCGAACGTTGATGCGTTGAAATAAATGAATTTGGGCAATAACTAAATGAGACTCATAGAATTGGTTTAGAAGCATTTCATTAACACGTAATTAGCATTATATTACAGTGCGATATGTGTGGTGTATAGCTTATTACTTGTGTAGCCACTGTATCAAACAACTGTAACAAATTGATTAGGCTACATGAAACCTTGCTTTGTTTTGCTTTGGTTTTTATCGAACTAAAAGATAACATCACACAAGTAGATATGTGTTTACGGTTGGTGTTATAATTTCTTCATGAAATATGAACATAATATGATGTTTAATATTTCTTTCTGCATATTTGATTTGCTATTATGTTGATGTGAAATCATGGGTTGAAATAAATGTTGTATCTTGAGAGTGTTATAATGCTAATAAAACTCACACGCACGGGTTCTTTTCAATTTCTGTTATTATCATTAACCAAATAACTATACATTTACCCAGAAAAATAATTGATAATTTCATTAATTGTATGTTCAAATAATTACTTAATTAAGGTTTATTAAAGTCTATTCGTTGCCTTTTGGTACATTACAAATGACATGCCCTCGTTATTCCAGGTCTGTCTGTTTAAGCTTAATGATATAAATATACGGGGATCGAATTGCAACGTAGTGTATCTTTGATTTCCAGTGCTTGTCGTCGATATTTGCGATGGCTGAAACGAAGGCACACCGTGCTTCCGTGATATTTTATTTTCTGCTGGGGAACTGTCATCGTGCTTGAAACTGCTTGCAAGGGCGCTGCTATGAGCAAAACATAAGTTTAGGAGTGGTTTTCATGCTTTGGAAAAGTCCCTTATTGCTTGAAGAGGAGCCTCGTTCCGGGTGACCACCAACCTCACGAGTTAATAAAAACATCACGAAAATTCATGAACGGATCTTGGAGGATCGTCGCTGAAAAATTGCTGAACTTGTCGATATGACTGGTTTGCCCTGGAGCATGTGACAACAAAGTTTTAGCGAGGAATTGCGAATGAAAAGAGTTGCAGCAAAAATCGTGCCTCACTTGCACTAAAGCAGTCACGATTGAATGTCTGTCGCGAACTGAAAGAAGAGTTAGAAGTAGATCCGGACCTTTTTTCAAAGGTCAGCACTGGTGACGGAAGCTGGAGCTATGGAACTTTCAGATTTGGAGCAGGTGAAGAAAAAAATGATACAAACTCTAAAACCTATCACTGTGCAAGAGTTCCAGCACTGCTTCGTATAGTGGAAAACGCCTCTCAACCGACGCATTGCTTCAAATGGAGATTATTCTTCAGGCACTAAAAGTGTAAACCTGTAAAACTAAGAGAATAAAATAATATTGCAAAATACCAGTTTCTTTTGGGTACCACCTCTATTACATATATATATATATATATATATATATATATATATATACAATAAAACAGAAATCAGGGAAACTAGTGCTGGTCTCTGGGTGTTAATATATGTGTCTGTAAGTACATGCATGTATTACTCTTTTTGATTGCACATATTTACGAAACTACTAACAATTTAAGTACTCCATTCCCTACTCTACTCTGACCAATCAATTTCTATTTACTTATTATTCTCTTTTCAATCTCCGATTTTTTTCCTCGTAGCTTCCTTCTTTCCACACGTTCGATTTCTCTCTAAGGAAATTGTTGTTCAGAATTGTCAGTAAACTATTCTGAGAATAGCATTTCCACTTTAATATCTTTTTGCCAAATATTTATTGATATAAGATTTAGATTTTAGCATCCACTATATTTATATAAAATATCAAGCAGTATTTTTTAAGGGTCAAAGTTTGTGGAGAACAATTACACTTAATAAATATCTAACTCTATAAAATATTTGAAGAAAGACATGGTTCTTTTGCTTACATAATATGATTATAGATAATTGTATGTTAATAATCAGTTTTCTACAGGATTTCATATAAAACAAAACGTATACATTTTTAAGTTATTGAAAACAACTAAATTAATTATGTCTGCGACCAAAACGTTTTTTGATGGGAGGTTGATGAATTGTTAGCTGCCGAATTAAAAAATTACAAAGAAATTATCCTATCACGTACTGTTACTTCACAGCCTCTATCATTGTATTTTAACATTTTACCCAATTGTCGTTTATTTTTACTATTAATTGCCTTATTTAAACAGACTATATTAGTGTAACTAATATGTGTAATTTTGAAAAATAAGTATCGAGCAATGTTCAGACTACTTCAGCTACAGAAAGCGGTGTCTGCATCACTGTAGCTTTAGTCGCTCATTAACAGGAAGAGAAAGATGCACTTTACAAGATCACGTTGCTTACGCTAAAACGTATCTTATTTCTTCTTCAGTTATTTTCTCATGTCTTTCAGCAACGTTTGCCAACAACATTGATTGTTTTATTGCGCTATATGTTACATTTAAGTGCTTCTTTAGATATATATTCTTTTGGACTTTTATATATTTCAGACATATAATAAGCATTCAGAATTTAAATTGCACGAAAATCGCATATTTAAAGATAAATACGACTTGGTATTTGTAATATGCCTGCAATCTTCGCAATGAAAAATTGAAGTGGTATTTAACTGCATGCTCATCTGTCGCCAGAAAAAGCTAGCAACATAATTTGTTTTTGCATATTTTACCGCCGATTCGGAGATTGTTTTTACTATGCAGAGACTACTTGATTGTTATTACAGAACACACAAACCTGAATTGAAATGACCTGGATTGAATAACATGGCAAACCCTACACAATATAGAGCAGATTTAATTAAGTCGAACGTGTAAAAGTTTTCAGTCTTGTATAATTAAGAGTAGACTTCTGTACGAGACTGCTGTTTACTATATTTATTGTTATAGGTTGTTATTCTCACAATGGTCACGAAAGCAAGCACCATATTTGTCAAAACAACCCCTATACTTTAGTTTGAGAAGATTCGGTAATAATATCGATTTCTTTGCACGGAAATATAACGGATCAGCGAATACCATGATTGAAATATATTCATACCAATTTAATTAACACGATTTCCGTTAGAAATGAGTCAACATACATTTACTCTCGTCTTATTTACATTTTCATCCGTAGAAAGGAGTTAACACAAATGTTATGTGTATGTGTGTGTGTGTGTGTGTGTGTGGTCAATAAAAGACAGAAGATGGAATATACGAGAATACATTATTAATCATAACAATTGTTTTGACACATCTAATATCGTTCCCTCACGGGTGGGACACTTAACAACTGATTCAGAAGCATCCGGCGGCGCCGATCTGAGTCATCGGGTGATAAATAGACAAAACTCGAAACGCGGAGTAGATAAAACTGGAGACAACGGATGAAGGAAATGTTCTTTATGTTGCATGTCTCGTTTCTCTGTTTGCTTTTTCCTTGTTTTTGTTTTTTATGCTCTCGTTTCTCATTCTGACCACGTATTTTTTTTATGTCCGTACCCATATATGCATGTATATATACATATATATGTAGGTACGTACATATATGTATGTATATATGCATGAATTTATATATTATCTATATTATTATTATTATTATTATTATTATTATTATTATTATTACTATTATTATTATTATTATTATTATTATTATTATTATTATTATTATTATTATTATTATTATTATTATTATTATCATCATTATATATATATATATATATATATATATATATATATATATATATATATATATATATATATATATATATATATATATATATATATAGTAAATCCTCTCACAAAAAATATAAATAAAAAACGAAGAACAAACACAACAAAAAAAACAACAGCACAGATACGTGGTATATGCAAAATATTAACTGAAGGTCACGGTAGGAAAGAAAGGTGGTTTTGTGTCTCTAGCAAAGCTCTTCTTCAGAAACAGGAGACAGAGGTAAGTTCAAGAGAAAAGAAAGACAGAGGAATATATATATATATATATATATATATATATATATATAGAGAGAGAGAGAGAGAGAGAGAGAGAGAGAGAGTGTGTGATTGAGAGAGAGGGGAGAGAGATATATACGTGTATATATAGAAACATGTATGTTTGTATAGTGTATGCGTGTGTTTGTGCATGTATTAGTAAAATTAAAGGTAACTTTGTTGATGTTTATAGAAAAATATCTACACATTTGTAAGTATTAATATTAATTTAGTTCATATATTATAATACGTAGAGGACAAAACATTTCAGTGTAACATGTATGTTACTAGAAATGTATATGAATGCTTCATATATTGTGTGTGCAATTAAATGTAAGATTACTACTATATCAGTTAGAGCTCCACATAGGTTATCCTTATCCTGTCAGTTTCTATTATAGTGGTTAGACGCCCACTTTACTTAGTTATGTTACTATTTATGATATACAGAGCAAATGTAGGTGAGAATTAAGACACACACAAGTTTAAATCATAAGTTCCAACTTTTGTTTCAGCATAATGGTTATTTGGAACTCAGCATTGGAGGTTCGAGAAGTATTCGCATGCCTAACCACAACATCCAATGCTGAGTTCCAAATAACCATTATGCTGAAACGTACGTAAGAGCTACTCATTCATTGTTGTACTTATATTATTTTCCTCTTATCAATGTTTCATAGATTTACAGAAATACCTCCTGAAGAAAAAAGTCATATAATCTCTTTCGTTTCAGCAAATGTATTTCATTATATTCTCCAGAAACATTTGTATCAGTTTCATTAGATAGATCCAAATAATTTAGCGAATAAAACAGTTGTTGCTTGGTTACTGTTTAATTTATTGTATGATGCATTATCTTTACACTTGTAATTTGCATTATTTTGACACCATAGAAGCACGGTTGCCCGTAATAATAACAACAGAAATGCAGCAATAATACTATTATATTTATTTCAAAATATGCACAGCAAACCACGGCTACAGAGCAAAAATACTTTAACATGCACCTGCGTTTTTGCAGAGATCATAAAATCCGGAATAGAAAGTTTTGCATTGAAGTGATTCTCAGTGGGGCAATTACTATGAGCTAGCATCTAATGTCTAGATATAATATTGGCTTCAAAGTTTGGTACAAGACCTGCTATTTCAAGAAAAACGGTATCTAGATTACATCGACCCCAGCGCTCACCTGGTACATCTTTATCAACCCTGAACTCAGAACCTAAAGACGGATGAAATGCCACTAAGCATTTACCCGGCGTGCTAGCGAAACTGCAAGCTCGCCGCCATAATGTCTAAAGTTAATATGCTAGGTAAACACTAATAAACGTCAATGACCTTCCAATATGCTACAATGTTGATCTCTATAAAGGAATTATTTGGTATAACAATTTGCGCTAACTCTCCAGTTATTTTAAGCAGTTGGCTATGTACATGATCATCTGTAATTACGTTATATTCCAGCAAGATGGTTCACCTGCCATTATGCAAAATGCATCAAATGAAGCGTAAACCATTATGATATTACACTATTAATTAAATAGATGGATCCAAATACTAACATGAACACTTTAGAATAGGCAAAGAGACATAACAAAGAAAATTACGTGTTATAACGCTTCATTAATTTCGGTTTTAAAAGAGAAAATACTGCTGGTTTCATTACAGGAGATAACTCAGGAATACGGCAAGCATTTTCAAAGCGTATCTGACTGCATGACTGGTCTTTTGCAGCCAAATGTCGAGGACTGACATATCTCAAACTGAATTGTGTAAAACATCATTTCCATTAGTGTAGCCAGATCTTTTTTTTACCAGAGTTAAATGTATGTATATGCGTATATGTCTGCAAATGTGTACGTATATCTGTATATCTCACTCCCAGTGTTTCTCCTTCTCAATATATGTATATTTATGAATGTAGATATATGTAACTATGTGTATTTGTATAAGCGTGTGAATAAAATATACAAGTCTTAATCTCTTTAAACCGATTTGTTACTTTATATTTCTCATTGGAATGAGAAGCATGTCGTATTTCTTGTAATAACTTCGCCTAAACAACAACACCCGCTTTGATAGTATTGCATCCGCTAAATTCAATAGTCAGCTGCATTTTTAATTAATTCAACATTTTAAAATGTTGATCCATATGTAAGATGAAAAATTACAAAATAAATTCTCATTTATAGAATTAATAACTGTAATTATACAAATTTCTCGTGGCTATTTCAGCAAAATGACTGCTATATATAAATTATTTTATCTTTTAACTGCTATATTTCTGCAATTTTGTTTACACAATACTTTTTGATTATATTTCTTCCAACAATTTACCATTTTGCATTCAAAGAAAACATTCCTCGCCATTTCTGTCTCCATGCCTTATATTTTGCCTGTTATATCTGAATATCTCTTGAAAGAATAGATATAAATAACCTCGCCCCAGCAAATGGCGGCATACAACTATTAAATAAAAGATATATTTCTATTTAGCCTTGCGCAAACTGTTGCACAGCAATCTCTTGGCAACAACTTCATAAGATATTTTAAAACCTATGTTGTTTCTTTATTTTTAAACAGAAAATCCCTCCTGATCAACCTTGCATATTATAGGCGGACGACTCAATGAACATTCTGTAATTTATGCTCATATTTTCCATTAGCGTCATCTTAGCATGTACTTTATTTTACACAGGTTTTGCTGGCGAAATTTAGTTTCTAAATCTTGCATGTCCTACACATTGATTAGAGACTCAAAACAAAGTTGTCGTCAGTATAAAGTGAAGCTGTTCATTATATTGAATTGCTAATTACGATGCGCAGTTTGTTTTGAGAATTCGCTAATATTGATGTTAAGCTCCAAGTATGCATCAATTGTACAAATTTATAAGGAAGAGTGTTTAAGCCGTGTCTGCCCATTCATTCTTTATAGTTAGGAATGCATTGTGCAACATGTCTTTCTCTAATTAAGATGCTAACTCTGGTACATGGGTAAATTTGTTAACTATTACATTGAAGTTGTGCATCAATGTCGTTGTTGTCGGTCATTGAATACGCATTTAAGAACTATGCATTAAAGACCTATAAGCAAAATCCCCATGAAGTAAAACGGTGTTACAAAATTTCAGATGTACAAGGCGTATTGTAGACAGATATTGTATTATAAAAAAAAAACAACTGACGATATTCATAAGGATCTAAATACTAGTTCCATTCTAAATAAACAACTACTATCATATGATCAAGGTCATCACAATCAGATATGTTCATTAAGAGACCAATGATACAAACGTTTACACCTCCATCCTCACTATCAGGAGGACGACGTGGCTTCTTTGTTCACTCTATCAACTGAAAATTTCACCACACGAAATTGTCTCAGGAAAAAGCAAACATTGGATCACGTGCTACTGGGTTGACTGAATGATCCAAACGGGGACGAATTCGGTAATAGTTATACACTCGATGAGAACTGTGATAATGAATTTATCAAAAAGAACATCATATATATTACACTTTGCTGACAATGTATAATATTTTGCTGGTTATAATGGGAAGTGCCAGCTGTTCACAACCAGCAGAGTAAGGTGACACTTGTTTAATGGTCATGCTTCAAGAACCCACAGAAGAAATCTTGCATTTCCAAGCAGTGCAGATTTATGTAGCTGTTCTAATTTCACACATGTATAGGCTATTTTGAACTATGTTGGTGGTTGAGTGCTGATAATTCGAAGTTCGCCAATTACTACTCTCCTCATTGACTACAATCTTTATATTTGCCACTTCAAATCGTCATAGTCTTTTCTTTTTTTCTTTCCCTTCCTCTTTGATGCTATTCTCAACTGGACATGCTATCATCATCATCATCATCATCATCATCATCATTATTATTATTTTCATTATCATCTTTCAATATTGTTTCCATTTCTTACCGACTGTCTTCCTGACACCTGTGGCAGAGAAACGCACTGTATACATTGGTAGGCCATTAAAATTAACACACTAGATTGTTCATTTGCGAAGTCATGTGATAGAGAAAAAGGGAAGAAAACAGGAAGAAAGATGAAAACTAATAAATACAAAAGTAAACAAAGAACATAAAGGGGGAAAAGGGAAAGGAATTTCACAGTGACAAGGCTCTTCTCAGTACGTGTGACGTACCGGATAAGACAATCTTTTGCTCTTCCTGCATGGATAGTAATCCAGGGATCATTCTTCAATAATTTTCAGTTTCCTTTTTGATCATTCCAAATGCTCTTACAATCACTGGTATTGTAACCGTCTTGAGATGTCACATCATTTCGATTTCGATTAACAGATCTTTATATTTTCTGAGCTTAGCACATTATTTTACCGAGATATTCTGGTCATAGAGAATGCTCATGTCAATCAATAAACAGACCTTATTGATTTTTGTCTTTCACGACAATATTTGGTTTATTTGCTTTCTTGGTCCGGACTGTATGTATTGGAAAGTCCCAAATAATCGTTACAATTTCTCCATCAGTTACAGGGGGTGCTTGTACCATTTGTCAGCAGTTTTGATTTTATAATTTCGATAAATCATCCAGTGTAGATATTGGCCATCTCTGTCATGTCTTGATTTGTACTCTACATATGCTAAAACCTTATATCCAGAGATTAGTTGGGCCACTGTTGTCTTTCTTTTTCTTTTTTTTTTCTACTGCATGCTTGGAGATGCAAGTAGTGCTGATTTTTTTAGGTGTTCTACCTTCACATTTGCACTAATTGTGTTGAGCCATGTTGGTAGTTGAGTGGGGATACTTCCAAGTGCACCAATTACTATTGGCATCGCGTCTTCTCTCTTCATTGCCTACAAACTTTGTATTTCCCACTTCAAATCGTCATAGTTGCTTATTTTTTCTTCCTCTTCCCCTTCGATCCTATTGTCAAAGAGGCATGCTATATCGATAATCATTCACGTTCATTCTTTTTTATTCACCACAGCAATGCCCGGTTTCTTATGTCTGGTCAGTTGATCTCACTGGATCATTATATCTCACAGGATTTTGCTGTTCATTATCATTATTGCTGTTGTTGTTGTTGTTGTTGTTGTTGTTGCTGTTGTTGTTGTTGTTGTGGATCAGACCTATTTCAAACAACGAGCTGGCAGAATCGATAGGCATACCGGCCAAGTTGTTTTGCGGAATTTGGTTCATCTTCACCTTCTAAGTTCAAATTCAGCGAGGTCGACTTTGTCTTTCATCATTCCGGGGTCAACAAAATACGTACACGTTAGACACTTGGGCCGATGTAATCGACTTAACTTTACACACCCAATTTCATATTTAATAATCTT
Source organism: Octopus bimaculoides (assembly GCF_046866305.1). Taxonomy (NCBI): domain Eukaryota; kingdom Metazoa; phylum Mollusca; class Cephalopoda; order Octopoda; family Octopodidae; genus Octopus; species Octopus bimaculoides. The sequence continues at coordinate 33,660,217 of NC_142931.1, forward strand.
GTGTTAAACTCTGAAAGCGTTCTTATTTTTATTATATTTTCATCCAGCTTACATTGTTATATATTATCATAAGATGTCAAATGGAGATCACATCGATTTCAAATCAATCCATCAACATGGAACGGATACCAACAACAATTTCTGTATAATCTTCAAAGTTTCATAGCTTTCATTAAACGTCCTTAAGAGGCATTTTCAATTTTGAAGCATCGTCAGGCATTTTGAAGATAAACACTGAAACTTCGTTGATGAAGTGGTTTGATATTTGACAAGCTGTACAAGAGGTGTGACTTCAATTTGACTGTAACAAAAATACTAACATGAAGTGTTTCCTTATATTCAGAGTGTTGAAATATCTGCTATCTAAATGAATTTTGGGGGGTAAACTCGGATTTTCATGCCACTACAATAACTATCAATTCTACTCTTAATATTCACTCTTTCTTTACATCATGCGATAAACTTTCTATATACTCCAGCAGATCTGTTTGCTCATAGTCGGATGCTCTTAGACCATCCGTACGAGTGGACTGATACATAAGTGCATATATGATTGTATACGTGTGGGTACATACATTATTCTCACTGCATATACCTTAGTAATTATCAATTTAATGTTTATCAGTTGGTATAAGGCGGCGAGCTGACGTATTCGTTATCACATAGGGAAAAAGCTAAGCAGCATTTCTTGCGACTTTACGTTCTCAATTCAAATACCGATGTGGTGGACGTGCCTTGCATCATTTCGAGGGTCGTCAAAATGCAAACCGTTGTGCACTGGTGTCCATTTAATCGACTTACATCTCCCACTCCCCGATATTGCTGGACGCGTGTGCCAAAAGTTGAAACCAATATTATTTATTGATATTACTGCCTGTCATATTTGTTATATTTTATTTTCATAATTACTTTCCCTTTTATGTCCATTTGCTCTCGACTGTTACCTTTTCTTTGTATTTTCATTTTGTTCCTCATTAAGGACACGACCAGTTTTCATATAGGATGGAATATACGCCGTCTGGCATTTTCACCCAAGGACGCACCACTGAGGAACATGTTTATTATGAATTTACAGCCTATCAAGTAATTTCTACGGTGATTGCATAATTAAATAAGTAACTAAGCGAAAAAATTATGTTTATGTCCGCGCATGTGTGTGTGTATATATATATATATATATATATATATATATATATATATATATATATATATATATATATATATATATATATATATATATATATATATATATATATATATATATATGAAGATATACGAAGTGGTGCTGAAAAGTTCTAGCTTTTGGGAAAAGAAAATACAGGAAGATCAGTTAATTATGATTTTATTCAATATATTCCCTTCTAAGATTCTCATGTATTGTAGCGGTCCTTGACATTTTGTAAGCCCTGTGAAAGGACTCGGATGTTTGGGCCTCCAGCCCTGCCTTTCGCAATACCCTTAAAGCCAGAAACGTTTTAGTACTTCCACGTATATAATTTGTACTCAAGCACACACACACTCTCTTTTTCTATGTGTGTGTTTCTCTCTGTATCTCTTTCCTCCCTCTCCCTCTCTCTCCACACACACACACACACACACACATAAAAACACACACACACACATATATATATATATATATATATATATATATATATATATATATATATATATATATATACATATATCTGTGTGTGTTTGTGTGTGTGTGTATACATATCTTCACACGCACACAAAAGTTTCGAAAGGCTCAAGGGAGGACATAATGGGAGGTTTTAATCTTTGTGCGTGTAGAAAAGCGTCAGAAATTATCTACATGTTATCAATTTTCTTGTGTTCTTTCTTCTAATTCTATTTTTTCTCATGTTTCTTTCTCTCATACTTGTTTTCTGGTGTTTCAAATTTCCGGGTCTTGACATAAAATGTTAGTGCATTTAAAATCAAATAAAAAAAAAAAAAGAAAGAAGAATTCAAGAGACTGTTGAAATTATTGTGTGATCTTACTTTGTACAGAAAAAAAAATTGATAACTCATTCAGAACAAGAAATAATAAAAGCACGAATCGTGTAAAGCGTGCTTTGTGTATAAAGGTCGATGCCAAAAAGGAGAAAATAAATAGTGATACAAAGAAGTAGAACTAAAGAACTGAAAAACTAATATCAGATAAAACAGTAAAGTGGGCATCGATGGAATTGAATAGAGATGAACTGCTAGAAAATATTATGAGCAAGTTGAAGGTGATTGGAAAAAAGTTCAAGATACTACTGCAGAACACAGTCGATATCGTACTATCAAATATTGAATCTAAAATATATTAAAACAGATTTATAACGTGATTTAGTCCTTCTTAATGTTACAATTCACTTATATAACTTTGTGATTAACTGCTTTAGTTTTACTGTTATTTACTTCTTTTATTTCTTTTTAAGTTCTTTAACAAAGATGTGCACTATAGATAAGAAGTTTAAGAGTATCGCACGTGTTAAGTACTTGACTTCATGGGCAAAAGAATTTATTTTGACACTTGCTAGTAGGATGCTCAAAGCATTTTAATCTATTATTCATAGCACAGAGAAATCGAGTAACTATTTCACTCGGCAAAATTTAATTTAAATATACAATCAAGTTGAATTTGACACAGTATCTCTGAAGGTGAATCATTTGTTTGAGATCCTGTGATATTGCCGTTTCCGTGTAATATGAAACGAAATCACGTTCGTATAATATTACCGACATATTCCAGAGTTAAGTATTCTAAACCAAAACAATGGCATTAATCACCGTAATTCAAGAACACACACACACGCGCACGCACACGCACGCACGCACACTCACACGCACACACATACACACATAATCACAATGATAAAAGATATAAAAATCAGTCAGAGCTAACGGAGGCATTTATATATGTACGTATATAAAATGCCTTCGAATTTTCATAAGGGAATGAGATGAAAGACTTGTTAATTCATCTAATCTTCTTTGTGTGTGTTGCTATTGGTGAATCGACATCCGATTGATATATATGCATACGTACGTATATACATGCATGCATTCATACATACAGCCGTAACTACTTGCCTACCTACCTACATACCTACCTAGGTACCTACCTACCTACCCACCTCCCTAGGTGCCTACCTACCTACCTACCTACCTATATACATACATACATACATACATACGTACACACATACCTACCGACCTTGTTACCTACCTACCTACCAACAAACATACATACATACATACAACATACTTGCGTACATACATATATATACACACATACGTACGTACATACATATGTATGTATGCACGTACGTACATAAATACATATCTCAGTTCAATAAATGGGAGTTAGACGGAAAATATGTACTGGAGATTAAGGTATCATTTGATAAATAGTAGGCTTTCCCTAAAATCCAGTGTGATGTCTGATGAATCAAGCAATATCTATGAAAGCCTGCATCTCTCAATACAACAACTAAACTCATTAGGGTTAGTCAGATGCATTGTATGGATATGTTGTAGTTCAGAAATATTAATAACCGCAGTGCATAAAGAAATGGTGATAACATAATCCCGACAAGTTAACTAGGGAGCAACTACTCCGCAGCAAGTGTAATGTGAGGTGTTAATTTGATTTCTGCAACTTTTAGAATAGGTAAGAAAAAAAAAAAGGAATTTGTTTTGGGTTCTTGTGAAGTAAAGTATGGCGTTATTGGTGATGGTTTATTTTATGAAAATACGAAATTGTTCTTTTCTACACTCTGAGCTAAAACCGAAAACAAAATGGAATATTAGAAATAAAAATGAAAAAAATTGCCAAGACACTAATCATTTCCTGTCTGAATTAGGTTCCAAATTTTTATTTCCTTCTACGTAGATCTTTTAATGTTAGGAAATGGTGTAGAAATGGGAGTGTTATGTTTTAAAATGTTTAAGGAAACGACACGTTAAATATATAAATCTATGAAATATCGCATGCATATGTGTGCGTGTGTTTTTGTGTGTATGGTTACATATATCTATGTGTGTGTATGTATGTATATGTGTGTGAATATGTATATATATATGTACAAATATATATATATGTATATATATATATATATATATATATATATATATATATATATATATATATATATATATATATATATGTACATGTATGTAGGTATGTATGTATATGTATGTATATATACCATACTATTTCCAAGTTATTTCGTTTATTATGGCGATATCACTTCTAATTTCATTTTAGCACTTATATTTCTGATTTTCACTTTCACAAATTTCCTCATCGTTATATTACCAATTTCTTCCGATGACATACTATTTATATATTTTCCTTTCTTCTGACGTTTTATCATCTTCATTATACAGTGCGTCTTTATATGTCCGATATTACCACAACTAAAGCACTCAGTTTTCCTGAAGTGTGTATCTCCACATGCAAAACATGGGTTTATTTCCTGATTTTTGTCGTGAATTTTTAGTAAACACTTTATCTCTATTCTGATTATTTTGCATTTGCTTTACTTGGAAATAAACTTACTTTCAATTCAAGCATCTTAATTTCACTATCCTTTCACATTCTTCTGAAACTTGCTGTTCGGTTACATCCTCGTTTAGTTCCAGCTTTGCGAGAATTCTAGTTCTAACATTTGCGTCCTTTTCGGCAGTAATTCCCTGAGCAAAACTCACGTATTTAAACATATCTGACGTTTATTCGTCCCGCTTAAATGGCTCGCATCCCTTATTTACTCTACGAGCGTATATGATGTAGTCCTCCTCATTGTTTTTCTTTATGTTCAGACACTTCCGTCGGGTGTTCAACAATGAGCTTTTTACATTGAAAATTTTGCACAATGCATCTATTGTGTCATTAAAGTTTACGTCCGAAGGTTTTCTTGGAAGTAAATAATTACTTTATCATTCATGTCCTGTTGCCGCCGCCAGTTTTCTCAAGATTAAGCGCGTTTTCATCTTGTCGTCTCAGTCTTTACGTTCATTCTCTTGGATTTGCTTATATATTCTTCAGTATGCTTCGTATGTAACTCCTTCTTCATGTTCGTATCTCAACTTTGTTACGGAGTTCGCGATACATTGTAACGAGAACACTTTTTTCTGAAGTTCCTAACGACTTCATTAATTGCAGCATTTTTTGCTGTAATAGTAATTATTGTTGTTGTTGTACTTTCAATTGTTGTTGCTTCAGCTGTTGTTCTGGAAGTTGTAGCTGGTACTATGGTCGTTCTTCTAGTTGCTATTGTTGCTGTGTTTGCAACTCGAGCAAACCAGCCAAGAAATTTTCTATAATTTTACGAATTTTTTCCGTAAAATTCGCACAACAAAAACTTGGTGAGTTTGTTAACCTCTCGTAAGTTGTTAATTCATCGTTAAGTTTATGAACTCCACGTGAGTTGCTTCAAACCTCATCGTGTCTATTAATTCCTCGTGAGTTGTTTAAATCCTTGTCGCCAATGTTTAATCCTTAAAATTTTGGGATTGTTATAACGCCCATGTTGGTATGCAGTACTACGTACTCCGGTGCTTCACGTACTTCTCTTTACTTATAGTGACTAGTTTATTCCATTCATTACGTGCGATGGGGGTACCATTATTACTAATTCCCTACAACAATATATCAATATATTACCGACGTCACAAGGGTGTTTGCGATAGTGAGTCATACGTAGCTATGCCTGTGGTGTAATTATATTGATCAACACGCATTGGCCGTCCTCCCATTCCAAAGTGCAATAATTATAGATCTAATTCGCTTCGATATTTTTCTAACCTACAAACGTAACAAGATTTCATAGGGCCCATCTCCCCATCCCTAAATATTCTTACGTAATAACCATTTTTATTTCTCACCAGACTTACCACGGTAAGCTTAGGAAATGCGTATTCTTTTGGATCTTAGAAAAAAAAAATCTTAGTATGATTTAATATGTAGGCGTGTTAGCGTGATTGTGCGCATGCATATGCACTGTGCGGATATGGGTGTGTAAACATATACACATACACACACACACACACAGAAATACACATACACGCGCACAAACATATATGTATGTATGGTATAAAAGGTGCATTTAACAACCGGTATTTGGTGTAGGGTTTAGTCGTATAAACTTATTTTGAAATACGTTTAGACTTCCTAAAGTATTCACACTCATGATCTAGCAGGTAACCTACTTCAAAAACCGCGAATCATAAATAAAGAATAACTTAAAGATTAGTTCATACACACACACACACACGCACACACACACACACACACACACACTCACACGCACGTGCGCACATACACACATATACATATACATACACACAAACTCACTCACAAGCATATGCATATACAAGTATCCGTGTATGCATGTGTGTTTGAGGTTACAAACGACAGTGAAAATTTCGCAACACACCGTTGAAAAATAACCGAATATATATATATATATATATATATATATATATATATATATATATATATATATATATATATATATATATATATATATATATATATATATATATATATATGTATTCATATATATTGCAAATCATATAATGACCTGTGTGAAAATAGCAGAATTTGAAAGAAGTAATATTAACGTTTATAATCGGGGTACAGAAAATATATTTGTGGCGAAAATAGAGAATGTAATATTCATACCTTATTGATACGTATGAAAATATCCTTTATCTATTTATTCGTTAGCATACTTTAATCTCTCCATCCATACACTTTTACTTTCTTCTTTTTGAGAACATCAAATTCTATTGGAATGCTTTTGAAGTAATTCTAAATTCATCTATTATTTGAAACTGAAAACTTGCAAGAAAGAGACATTATGCAAATGAGTTTGTTATACCAAGTTTCTTCCGAAATATATCGAATGAATATGTCAGCAACAATTGCAGCAATAAAGCCGACGTCGGTTATATGGCTTTGATTGAGACACTAGCTTGTGTATTATAGAAAAAAAAATGCTGATTTTGATATATTCCTGGCTGTCTGAATGCCATTATTTGCGCAAAAATTAAAATAAAACGCAAACAAGAGTTTTCTATGTCACAGACTTTGTTCGGCAGTGTGGTTCAAGGAGATTTGTGCTCAATTTAAATATTGGCGAATAGCCATATCTTTTATAAGACTCGTTTCATTAAGTGTACTTGAGTATAATGATAGTTATTATTCTACCAACCCACATATAATGGAATATAATGTCAATCTACTAAGGTTTGACATCAGAACCTAATGAAGCATAAATATAAATACTTTAACTTATTTTACCCAATCTTCTCTTTAACAACAACATCAACAACAACAGCAATAACAATAACAAGCAGAGGAGCACCATTAGCAGCAACAAAATTATTCTCAAATTTCGGCACAGACCCAGCAGCATTTGAGCTGAAGGCATCATCTTCAGACTCAACTGGTACTTATTCTATCGACCCGAATGACGAAAAGCAAAGTGACGCTTTAAGAAAGAAGAAATAACGCCAGACGTTTTCTCCGGCGTGCTACATGTTCAGCACTACTGCTACTACTACTACTACTACTACTACTACTACTACTACTACTACTACTACTACTACTACTACTAATAATAATAATAATAATAATAATAATAATAATAATAATAATAATAATAGAGCAGTACAGTATATTCACTGGGTTATTTGCAAAAACTTAGACCTGCCCATGCTAAAAACTGGTGGGAACACAAACCACCTCCAATGCCTGAAAATTACCACATCTCATTCCTCTGGAACTTCACTGACATTATATTGAAAGACTTCAGACAAAAACCATGTCACCTCATCGCTATGACTACCCCAATCGACAAAAATGTATCTGTCAAGACCTACCAAAAAACGGAGCAAGTATAAAGGTATTGAAATAGAAATTGGCAAAATGTGAGACCCCAAGACTAAACCAATACCTGTTGTCCTAGGTGCCCTAGGAATGATAGCAAAAGTGGTTGATTGCTACCTAGTTCAGATACTTGCAAATTAAAAAGTGGCAGAATTTTTTTTTTAAATAGTGCGCATGGGAACTGCCCATATACTACAGAAAGCACTGCTTCTGTAATCTCAAGTGTTAACACCAAATTTTAATTTTCGTGTGTTTTCTTGAACATTCACTACAACAATAATTTGTGCAAAACCATAGCACCAACTTGAACTTCAAACTTGTTGCCACTTGAGGTCTCTGGCTGAGACTTGGAGTCAACTTGTACAAATGCAAAGCAAAAGTCAAACATAAAATAATAATAATAATAATGATAATTATAATAATAATAATAATAATAATAATAATAATAATAATAATAATAATAATAATAATAATAATTATAATGATAATAATATTTTAAAAGGATTGACGTAACTCCTCACAAAAGTAAACAGTCAAGACGAAGAGCGCGATTCGATTTTTATAGATATTTTATTGGTTGAACGATATTTCGACAGCAAGCCAGTCTTGTTGAGTTCAAAATAAGAAGTGATAAAAATTCAAAATTATTGTAATCTGAATTTAAAATATGAACGAGGGCAACCGGCGTCCACACGTTGACAGAATGACATCATCAGTCTTTACGGTTCAATTTAGTAACAGCCGAAAAGAAAAAAAGACAGAAACAAAGAAGAAAAAAAAAAGGAAATAAAGACGAATATTTAATGAAACTCTTTTGTATAAATTTGATGATATTCTCCTGTCATATTATTCTTTCCTCCAGGGTGTGATATTAATAACCCGCAAACATATTTCTACTCATGCATTTTGAGAATTAAAAAATATTTTCTGAGAATATGCATTTTCAAATCTTTTTCAAAATTGCATCCGTTTGAAGTTAAATGTTATTTTGCTTAACGTCATATTTTGCTTGACGTCATATCTGTTCCCATTAAATATTTTTTGTTAATTAGTCTATTGTACAAGCATCATAAATCAAGTTGTGCTTCATGCATTCTGCTGCGTACATTAAATGGGAATCTCTACATTTTCCACATTCTGTATAAATCATAACATTTCTGTTATGATTCCTGATGGAATTCACTTGACTCGTGTTGTTGCACAATGGGCAACAAGAGGACTTACCTGTCTTGCGGCTGTATTTCAAGGTACAGCGTTCAGATATTCCAATGTTCGTTTCCTTAGAGTCAGGAAGAACCCGTGCCGCTCGAAACATTTCGCACGACCCATTGCCTCATTGCCGTAAGCTTACCAAAGCATGCTCAATATTTCTGCAGCAGACTCCAAATTTAACGCAAAAAATTTCACGTTGGCTCTTTCTTCCAGCTTCCTGTCCATGATAAAATTGCAGACTACAGAATATACGTGATCACCAAAACAAACAAAAACATTGACAAGTTGCGAAGTAATCACAGCAATTTCACTCGACACACTGCTTCATGAAATTCACTGCAAGCTCTCATTGTGCACGCAACCGTGTGCTGCAATCTGTTGGCGCAACGTTTTGTGCACAACCTCATACTATAGTATAACCTTAGAAAGTTTCTCATTATTCCAACCATAGTTTGTTAAGTGTAAATAAGAAGCACTTGAGAGTGAAAGAAATGGTAGTAATTTAAAGTTATCTATTAATAATTACAATCTAATTTCACATTCCTTTGAAATTATTCAAAGCAGCCACAATAATGTCAGCATGATTTCTTAGGTTGCGTTCTAGTCACGCTGTTTATAAAAAGATCTTCCATTCTAGCTGTTTTAATTGATGCGTGTTATAACGGTGCTCCTTCGTTTAGAGATGGATATCAGTTCACCTAATCACACAAAGCACATTTCATATGCACTCGCTCACGACCATTTGTCTGGCATTCGTAATCGAGGCTCCTGATTTTCTGTGTAAATATGCGTATGTGTTTGAGTGTGTGTGTGTGTGTAAGAGAGAGAGAGAAGGGAGAGAGAGAAAGAGAGGGAGAAAAAGAGGGAGAAAGAGGACTGTGTGTGTGTGCGCTTGTAGTGGTGTACCTATAGTCAGTTCAATATGTAACACAGTAAAGTAATATAACCCTTTCCAAGGGCACCTGGAATTTTTTCTGTTCCTACAACACTATGCTTCCAGGTTTTCTCCAATCTGCAGGTTACTCTTTCATTTGCAGAATTAGGATGCAGTTTCAGAGTTTTATTTGAGTGGAACGTTATAGAATACACGAAATAGGCTTTACCCTTCAGAAACTCCGTACCATGAAACCATTTCTTAACAGTATGCTATATGTGTCTGTATTGTGATTCACTGTAACCGTATTTGACATAATGATGTACAAGATCATTTGCATGTTTCCAGTAATCCCCTATGTCAGTACAAATCCGTTTAACCTCAAAAATTGGGATTTCGGATTTGACCACATCATTGATGTGAATGATCGGAGCGGCGGTGGAGATAAATTTCCAATAACGTGGGCTTGCAAAATAAATCTACCACTATTCTGCTTTCAGAAAAGTTAACTTTTGTGTCAAAAAATTCAACACTAGTTTTTGAAAAAGTTAACGTAAATCTTATGTTGGACTTACAGCTATAATTTTTATCATAACAGTCACAGAAATGCAAGAAGTCAATTAAATTATTCTGTGATACTTCCCAGACAAAAAAAGACGTCATCAATGAACCGTAACCAAATTATTGGTTCATGAGGGTGAAGGGATTTGAATGTGTTCAGTAGCTGTGTCTCGAATTTCGCCATGAAGACATTAGCGAAGTTACCTGCCATGGGAATACCCAAGGCGCAGCCCCTCATCTGGTGATAAAATCCTTATTCAAATAATCTACAGATAAAATTTGATGGAATACTTTTGTTTGAACTCGGAGGCATACATGCATTTTTCTTCCCCTTCATCGCGATCAATATTAGAATATAAGTAAGAAACATCCACAGTTAACGAAAAACAGTTTTCGGCACGGCCTCGGTGCTTCAAAAAATCGCCACGGCAGTTTATGACGGTATTTACATAGCAAAACATGTAAACCCTACAGAATCAGCACTCTTTCTTACTGGTATGAACATCATCCTGAGCCAGTCATTGAAGGTAAAACTGTCACTACCTTCTAGAATTTTCCAATCAACACCGACAGAACGACCCAGGCGAATCGACCAGACATAGTCAATAAAGACAGAAAATGAAATGCTTGAAGGCGAATAGATGTAAGTGTTCCAACTGGTGAAGATGTTTCTGTAAAGGAATTTGACAATTGAAGTAAATGTAACGACCTGGAAATTGAAATACAAAAGTTGTGTCATCTAAAAGCGAGAACTGTTCCTTTTATAGTGGGTGCCCTTTGTATAAGAAAAGCATGTCACTAACATCTTAATAATATCCCAGGAGAACAATGTCACAGAGAATTTCAAAAGATTGCGTTGACAAGAACTGTCTACATCCTTAGCAAAAAAACCTATCAATTTAAATGCATGTGTTGTATTATATGAAGATATTTCGCTACTGCCCCTGCCGCTTCCCCTCCACAAGCTGTTACTTATCATCCTTATTCGTCACTCACTCTAGATGGCTGGGTGTGTTTCTCCGTCTGATAGTAGTAGTAGTAGTAGTAGTAGTAGTAGTAGTAGTAGTAGTAGTAGTAGTAGTAGAAAGCATTCGGAGAAGCAGCAGTAGCAGAAGGAGAAGAAGAAGAAGAAGAAGAAGAAGAAGAAGAAGGAGGAGGAGGAGGAGGAGGAGGAGGAGGAGGGTAAGAAGAAGAAGAAGAAGAAGACGAAGAAGAAGAAGAAGAAGAAGAAGAAGAAGAAGAAGAAGAAGAAGAAGAAGAAGAAGAAGAAGAAGAAGAAGAAGAAGAAGAAATATTTGTTACGCCTGAAAATATATCTAAATGCTTAAGCTTTTGTTTCGGAAACCTGCGTATTAGGTGGTGGTCAACAATTCTGGCTTAAAAATATGACAGAGAAAACATTTTTTAATATACAACGACAGAGAAACGAGGTGAAGTCGGTATTTATAGACCTATTAGAAGCTTACCATTGCTTTGAGAAATATTAACTGAGATCGGAACAGATGAATTGTGTAGCATTCTGGAGAAAAATATATTACCAGAAGAGCAAAACAGATGATGAAAGTTGAGAGGAAGCTACCGATCTCTTCTATATCGATATAATGATATTAAGCTCACTTAATAACATTCTTATTTCTAGCTCACAAATAAGGAAGGACTGTTGGTTAGATATAATACGAGGAAACCTACGACAATATTTCATATTAGTATTCCTTAAGGCTTTTCTAGAACACTCGAGGCCAATGAAACAAATAAGTCAATCTATCTATCTATCTATCTATCTATCTATCTATCTATCTATCTATCTATCTATCTATCTATCTAACTCTCTCTCTCTCTCTTACTCTGTGTTTGTGTGTGTGTTATACATACATACATACATACATATACATATATATATATATATATATATATATATATATATATATATATATATATATATATATATATATATATATATATATATATATATATATATATGTATATAGTCACTAAAGTGATGGAGGGTGCTACTAGGCACCAGCATTGCTAGTGATGAGAGTCAAATCAACTCTTAGCTACATGGGAGATCATTTTCTAACGACTCCCAAGAGGGACAAGCTCCTCCCTACGACAAGTGGATGATGGTATATAGCAGGTGGTTGCTATTGTTGATGCTGTTCCTGATGTTGTTGGTGTATGTTGTATGCGTGTATTGTTGAGAAACCTTCGCCCACTGCGTTAACCATTCTAATTCCGAACACCCTTCGACCATGGTAGAGAGGAATGAGAATAACTTCGTTATTTTTAGAGTTGCTGTAGAGTAACGTATTGCCTCTTCTTCTGAGGTGAACCTCTCCTCGACGGTCACATATTTATTACCCCTGGCTACATAGGTTTTGATTTTCCGCACTGGTAGTAGGGATTACTTTAACTGTATTGTCTGCTCCACGTTCCTACTTCTCGCTTCAATTGTTTTATACAGAAGTGTCGCACATTAATTTCTTGCTTTTTAGGAATGTTTAGTGCTATATTTCTGCCACATTTTTCCAGCATGCATTTTGCAGTTTTGAACACGTTTTAATCTAAGAAAATATTTTCATTTAGCTGTCGGTTTGCTTGACCAGGCGAAACTGTTCGGAATGGAGTTGCATGTTTCAATTTCGTTTTGTCGTTTTCGTTGATTGTGTTGATGCTAGTGGTGGTGTTGGAGCTGTTGCTGGCACCAGGCGTGGTTGTGGAGATGGCAGTGTTTTCGTTTGTGTTTTTGCTTTTTATCATTTTCTTTTGTTCCTGAGATGGTTTGGCTGTTCTTTCATCAGCTTGCTGCGTTAACAACAGCAACAATAATAATACTAACTCAGATGACAATTTTCGTTCGCCATCTTTGATTTTAGTAAAAAATTAGGTGGGGTCTTGTCCCAAGCAAATACCAAACTTGTACCTGTGGACTATAAATGGAGAAGAACTAACCAGCTCTCCAAGGTCCTGGTTTGTATAACAACGTAAAAATAAAAATAACGAAAATACAATGTATAATAATGTGTAGCAAAATGAATAACAGCAAAACTTATGGAGAGATGTGCTACACGTGTCAATAGACAAACAATAATAATAATGATTAATTCTTTTATTGGCCACAAGGGCTTACATTGAACAACATAGAAGGATATAACAGCACGATACAACGGGTTTCAAAGATATCTAATCAAGAGTTCAAGAGCCCTTCTTTTATTTTTCACAGGCGCATGCTCAAAATGGATCTTTTCATACTGGCAATTTTCCGACAACTACCCACTTTTCAACAAAGTTGCAAGAAGACAAAGCTTTCCTCTCCATTCTCATTTAATTTTCAAGTGAAATTTGAAAAAGTTTGGTTTATCCATTCAAAACAGATTAGGTAGTATTTATACATATAGTTGAAGTGGACAAGGTGCACCACATTTGCTATATAATTGATGTTGCATGGTATATAATCAATAATGCATGCCTCTTTGACCTATGGATAGTCAAGTGGAAGACGAAAAGAAAGATACAACCCTCTTAAGTAAAAAATAGCCCTGCTATGGAAAATGAAGAAGATGTAAATAGTGCTAATTTTTGTTAGGTTCTTGGGAACAGTATCAGAAGATATCAAGGGGAATATACAGGAAATTGGAATAGAGTGCCCAGTAGAAGTGTTACAAAAGGTTTGCCTCCTTGGCATGGCCAGGGAAATGAAGAAAGTATTAGATAGCTAAAAAGAACGAAGAGATGCTACCGTAGTCCCGCTACGTATGCAAGACTCCAGAAGCTCCAACAAAACCAGTGATAAAGAGATAATGGCTATGATGATGATGATGATGATGATAATGATGGTGGTGGTGGTGGCGGCGGGGGATGGTGGTGGTGGTGGCGGCGGGGGACGGTGGTGGTGGGTTGGTGGGGACGGGGTGGTGGGATGGTAGTGGTGGGGATGGTGGTGGTAGTGGCGGTGGTGGTGGTGGTGGTGGTGGCGGGGGATGGTGGTGGTGGTGGTGGCGTTGGGACGGTGGTGGTGGGTTGGTGGGGATGGTGGTGGTGGGGTGGTAGTGGTGGGGATGGTGGTGGTGGTGGTGGTGGTGATGATGAGGATGAGGATGATGATGATGATGATGATGATGATGATGCTGATGATGATGATCATAAGAAGAGAGACAAATACGGTCAGATCATTGATGTAGCCATACCAACTGACATGAATGTTGTAGGTAAAGAGGTTGAAAAAATCACCAATTACTCCGAATTAAAAGTGGAAATGGCAAGATTGTATGGAATACGAGCGGGTAATGTAAAAGTGATACCAGTGGTGATCGGGGCAACAGCAACAATAATAATAACAATAAAGATAATAATATTAATGTTTTGAAACTTCGGTACAAGGCCAGCTGTTTCGAGGAAATGGGTAAATTGATTACATTGACCTTAGTATAAGTACTTCAATGATATTTATTTTATCAGCCATGAAATGATGGAATTTGAACTCACAACATAAATCAGGACGAAATGCCACTAAGCATTTTGCCTGGCGTGCAAACGACCCTGGCAGCTCACTGCGTTCATAACAACAACAACGACGACGACGACGTCGACAACGGTGAAGACGACGATGAATAGTAGTAGTAGTAGTAGTAGTAGTAGTAGTAGTAGTAGTAGTAGTAGTAGTAGTAGTACTTATGGTGATGGTGATGTTGAGAAGGGAAATATTATTACGGAGGTGAAGAAGAAAGACGAAGGAATCCATCAAAATTATAATGGTAGCGAATATAACGGTAGCAGCAACATCAACAACAATACGGCTACTACTAACAATAACAATAATAAGAAATAAATAAATAAGAAATAAATAAGAAATAAATATGAGAAAATCGAAAGAATATTCTTATATTGTATGATACAATTTGAATAGTAGCGCAATATCCTTTTGTGCGATTCGTTATATTCCCTCAGGCGCAATTTACTTCACATTTATATCAGTAGCAGATATCTAAATTCTCAGTAATCGTTTATTCCTTAAATGGAATGTCTTTCATTCCCAACTTGTTTGACAGATTTACTTTTTTTTTTCTTTCTTCTCAAACTGAAGTAAAGGAGTAGCCTTCGGCATCGAATAAGTCAAAGGCATTTAAGCCCCCCCCCCCCCGCCGCACACCTTAAACACTGTTACTAATTCTTTCTTTAGCTATATTTGTTTAAATGGAATCCTTCACGAGGTACAAAAAAAAAAAAAAGAAAATAAGAAGCAAAATGAGGAAAGTGACGCCTTCGCCAGTTATAGAAAACACTGACCTAAGAAATAGAGACGAAAAGATAATCAATACTTCATTTGACGAATACGCCATGACAAAGTGTTACTTTCTACAATGAACATGAACATTGAATCGCAACCTCCAATCCACCCTATCATATGAAATACTGTCATATTCTGTTAAAAACAATAAAATGAAATAAAGTCAAATATATGCACTTCCATTATCCACCAGGGATATATGGTGACAAAACGACCAGGTTTATTGTACCAAAAACAAAACAAAGAAAAAATAATAGCAATAATATGCCAAAGCATTACTATATATCAGGATTCCATGTCGATTGTGTTATGTCACGGTAATGTGCATATCTATCCGAATGCATGGCTATATATAAAAAAAAAATTACTAACGTACGTATAATAATTGATTTGCCACATATTTTTCTGTATTTTGATATTTGTAGGTTCCTTTCTTTGGTATAGTTTTATTGGTTCGCTTCAGCTTACAGTCACATTGATATATTAACCTTTCTTTACAGTCACAAGTTAAAACATTAAACAGGTGAACATTTTTACCAAAATTAAAAAAAAAAAACCTTCAGATACAATCATTGTGCCTCGCAGTTGAAAGAAATAATAAATGAATCGGGTATTAAAATGGTTGCAAAATTATGTATTTTATAAATAATTTATGGAGTGAAATACAATTTTGCTCTGAAAAATATGATAATGTGGGTACAATACTTGAAGGTGTACTACCCAAATATTTAGTCCTCACTTTCATATACTCCTAAGCCTGAATTATTTGAATTAGTATTTTACTGGCGTAGAACATTGCTACTTTTCTCTGTATTTGTCACCAATTGAATAGTTTGCGATACGAATTCGCTGACATAGAACGTAACTAGTTTCCTTAAAATTTATTATCTATTTTGTAGATTGGGACTACAAAGAGAAATACATTATTAGTCAAGCGTGGAGTATATAGATAATAATTTCTCCATTTCTTTCCAGTTGAAAGGAGTTTAAAAGTTAATGAAAAGGCTACGGTGGAGAGGAATGCAACAGAGAAAAATCTTGATTCTACGAGTGTATCTCTTCTAATTATACAGAGTAGCATTTCTGAGACTTCGACAGAAAACAAATTAGAAACATTGTGATTTGTACCCTGGTGCAGCAAAATGTAGACGTGTAGAAGAGCCTCTACAATGACTGCTAAAATTTAGCTTCTAATATAAAATGAAATGCATTTTCATCCTTCACTGTCTGCAAGATTAAAGGCGGGAGTAAAAACGTTTATCCGTTATACTTTATTTAGAAAATATGAAGTTTCTGAAACAAGGCGACACAATCATTCAAAGAGACTTTTTCCTTAAAATATGTTATTAAGACTAAATCTGTTCATTTCTAGCACGGCTGTATAGCGTTTTTCCTCTCGTTGTCATCGCGTTTTTCTTAACGAGGTAACTGGCGGGTAAATATGATATTTCAACATTTTTTCTAGTTTGCGCGCTTATTGGTGGGAAAATAGTTAACAAATAAATAAAAAGAATAAATATGAAAAATGACAATTGAATAAGGCGATAAATAAATAACGAAATTTACTTCAATGAAAAAAATATAATGGCTAATTTCATCAGATATCAAATAAGATTAAATTCTATAATTCCATGATATTTAAGTCTGCATGACATTATTGCAGTGAAGAAGCTATTTAGATACATTGAAATAAAATATAGAGAGAAAATCAGTTATTGAATGAAGAGATATTTCTAATAAAATATTAACTATTATTCTTGTCAGAAGGGAAAAAAAGTATTTTCGTTTTAAATCCTATTTCGGGAAATCAACAAAGTTAGATATGAATGTGATAGGAAGAAGTTTACATTATTCATAAATAATCACACCTTTCCTCAGTGAGCCAGCAATTGCGCGCCCGCTCACACATGCATACATGCATATAAAATATGAACTGTCAATAATATATAAACACACATTTATACATATATTGAATATACACACACTTTTTTATTCTTGACAATTTACAGAGATATAAAATATATTACCAGATAATGAATTAAACACACACGCACACACACAAACACACACACACATATTAAAGAGAGAAACATTTGAGTTCATTTATTTGTATACTTATACTATACGCAAATATTTATCACGAGAGCTTATAAACGAATGTAAATTAGCATATATAGATACATTCGTGCCAGACAGTAGAATTCCTTCGTCGGTGCTCGAGATGAATCATAAGCTTCAAATGAGTGAATATTCTTTGCTAAATGTGTTTACGGCATTTCTTCTATTTCTTTGCCTAAAAAGCACACAAACGCATGTACACACACACACACACACACACACACACACACACACGCAGAAATACACGCCCGCGCGCCCACCGCACACAAACACACAAGCACATTTGATAGCCGCTCTATTCTCTCCTAGATATAGATATGCAACCGTCCATTCGTTCCATCAATTTGGAGAACCTATTCATTGAATCAGTATACAACAGGGTTGAATTTTCTACGGACGCGTATAACCATAATGGAATTCTCAAACAGAATAGCGTACCTCCAACGGCCTTAGAAACCGTTTCACTTACATATACATTCAAAAGTTTTCTGTTGAACGGAGACCATAAAAAGTCGAGAATATCAAGATGTGTCGAACGCTAGAATATTTGCAAAGTGAAAGCGTTCAGACAAGTTTGAATATTTGTCTGTATGAGTGCGTATATGCACGTGTGTAGGTACGTGCGTTTATATGTGCACGCGCATGTGTGTATGTGCGTTTATGCGTTTGTGCGTGACGCATGTGTATGCATGTGTATGAGTATGTATATATGTGTGTTATTACGTGTCTTCCTGCGTTGTTTCTCAGAATATAAGAATGAATTTATTTTGTATGCATAAATACATACTTCCAAAATAGGTAATGCCATAGTCATGCTTACATATATACGATAATTCAGCGAAAGGATATGTATCAATTTGTATGGTATATAGAATATTAATAGAATACATAAGCAATATTGAGTATTTATTCTTTAAATTTTAGTTTTGCATAGAATTACCGGTCTTAATAGAAAAATTAAAACTATGAAATATTTCATCTGTATATATTTTTTTATAATCAGTATTATTTCATTTTAATTACTTATTTGGATCCAGCTACCAAAGTGCGCAATTTGCAATTTTTTTTTTTTTTTCCAGTCGATCAAGTTGACCCGACAATTTACTCCTATGTGGTATTTATATAATACTTCTATAATTATAGAGTCGCTACATTAGTTTTGGACACGACATAAGTTTAACGTCGATTTTGTATTAAATACTAACCTCCACAAACATTAGCACACTGAAGATAACCGCGCATGCATATCTACGTACATAAAATACACTGCTTTATTTTGAGCTTGCTAGTGTTAACAATACTCGCAAATAAAATACAGACTGGAGATGTACTGCTCCAAGTGGGCCTATATTCCACTTAATAATTTCAATGGAGGCAATACAAGCGGAAACTAGAGTAACATAATTAATAACCACATTCGAAAATCAAATACATACATATATTCTTCTGAATTTATAAAAAGGAAATAAAAATTCCAAATATATAAATATAAAGATACATATAAATAGATAGATAAATAGCGATGTGATACATAAAACACATATATCTACACACACACACACACACACACACACACATATACACACACACATGCACGCACACACACACACACCGCACACACACACACACACACACACACACACACATATATATATATAGTGGCAGAGATACCTGGCGTTGCTCGGGATTAACATGTCATAATTTTTTTTTTTTTTTACTTGTTTCAGTCATGTAACTGGGATCATGCTGGTGTACCTCTTTTAGTCGAACAAATAGACAGCAGGATATATTTTTGTAAGCCTAGTACTTATTCTATCAGTGACTTTAGCCGAATTGCTGTGTTACGGGGACGCAAACACAGCAACATCGAATTGAGGGGGAGAAAAACATACAAATACACACATAAATATATAAATATATATACATATACATGTATGTATATATAGTTATATAGGACAGATTCCTTTCAGTTTCGGTCAGCCAATCCACTGATATGGATTTAGTCAGTCAGCCCAAGGCTATTGTACAAGACGCTTGTCCAAGGTGCCACGCAGTAGGACTCAACCCGGAACCATGTGGTTGTGAAGCCAGTGTCTTAGCACACACCCATTCCCGCTCCTATATATATATATATATATATATATATATATATATATATATATATATATATATATATATATATATATATATATATATATATATATATATATATATATATATATATATATTCACATATATATATATATATATATATATATATATATTCACATATATATAGATATATTTATGCACGTATATACAGAGGGAATAAAACGGCGAGCTGGCAGAATGCAAAGGCAAAATTGTTAGCGCATTTCGTCCTTTACGTTTTGATATCAAATTTCTACGAGGCTGATTTTTGCCCTTCATCCATTCGGGGTCGTTACAATAAACACAAGTTGAGCGCTAGGGTTCGACATTCTCTATTTCGCTCTTATTTCTTGTTATATCATTCTACGATGTTCTCTTCTATAGCTAGTAGATAACTTTGTGCCATTCACTGTGATGGTCTTGAATTTAGACTTGGCTCATTTGTAAAACCTGATCCTGTCATTTTTTCATGTCTTACAATAGCCTTAGATAACCTGAATCAACAAGTATGCTGAATGCAATGTTAGAATTATGTAGAATTTTGTAGAATTATGTAGACTCTAAGCTGATTCACTTGTAGAAAATCAGTTTTAGAGACCAGTTGGAGGCCAGGTAGGATAATCAAAGTTTCTCCTATAGAGTACATGAAAAGCATAATTCACAATTTTAGCCAGTCATAGATGGCGATTAAAAGTGAATGCAGATGATATAAACAGTCCACAAAATGTGAAGAGGGGCACATATATAACATATCATACATATATATATATATATATATATATATATATATATATATATATATATGTATATATATATATATATATATATATATATATATATATATATATATATATATATATATATATATATATATATATATATATATATATATATATATATATATATATATATATATACATATATACATACTTACATACATATATAGATGTATATATAGATAGATATAGATATATACCATATATATACATATATATTTGTGTGTGTGTGCTTACTTACTCATACATACACATACACGCACATACAAATACACACACATGCATACAGACACACACACACATACACACGCCCCCCCCCCCCACACACATATATATGATGGACTCTTCCATCGATTTCGACGCATGAGAATTACAGGTTAGTGTACGTGGTATATTTGCAGCTGCTTTTGCTCTTTGCTTTGCACCCCGAAGCCTGTTAATGCTAGTTGCATCAAAGTTTCTAATACCATTTTGATGCTATAATCTCCATTTTTCTCACTCCAGAGGTGTTCGATCAGAATTGTTGTGAGCTATCTTCAATTTAAGCTGTGTCCATGAGGACTTTGGGTATGCTTCGTCACTCATTCTGACGACATGACCAGCATAGCGAAATTGTGGTTGCATAAAGAAGCTCTTGATTCTACCAATATTACACTTGTTAAACAGGTTGGCATTAGACACTCTGTCTTTTAGTGAGTAACCGAAAATCGTCCTCAGATAGCCTTTGTGGAAGTTGTCTAGTTGGTTAATGTGTCGTCTATAAGGTATCCACGATTCTGAGCCATACAACAGAGTAGTAAGAATGGCAGATTTATAGACCTGTATTTTGGTATCAGGGTTGATGCTCCCTTTCATTCCATAGGCGATGACGGTGTTTGCCAAATGCGTTGGTTGCCTTTGCAAGATGGTTGACGATTCCTCATCAAGGGAACCGCTCGAATTCACTTTATTGCCAAGATATGTAAATGACTTCACTCCAAAGGTTTTACCCATAAACTTGTATAGGTGTGTCAAGAAAATTGTCAACCGGTGGCCACTGCTTGAAGCCTCGGATTTGTTTAGGAGTAGGGCAAGGTTTATGGATTACTTCCGTCTTCTTTATGCTGATGGTCAAACCAAAGTCTTTACATGCAGAAGAAAACTGGTCTAGAAGTTACTGAGCTTCCTCTAAAGAGGTCGCTATTAGTGCAGCACCATCTTTAAAAATTAAATTACGAATGATACTTTTGCGTAGCTGTGCTCAGTCTTTCAAACGCTGATGATGGAATAGTCCGCCAATTGTTCGAAACTGGAACTTGACACCACTTTGGATGTTACTAAAATCATGCCTCAGTATCACTGAAAAGAAAAGGCCAAACAAAACAGCGGCCATAATACAATCTTGCTTTATGCCGTTACTAGCGTCGAAGAAAGTCGAAGATTCCCCACTGGACACGACAATAGCCTTCATTACCTCATGAAAGAGATAACATTCATCATCTTGCCATGTTTACCAAGCTTTTTCAGCACTTTTCTTAGTGCCGGTTACATCCCCTCATGTAACATGTTACTCTGGGTTACATTTTACCAATAGCCTACAAGAGAGACTAATAGCGTGGGCGCGCACACACACATATATCATTAATAAAAACAGCTTTTTCCAATGCTATACCATAAAGGAAAATTATAGTTGTCAACTAAACATGACTAAGTGTGTGAATAACACATACATTGCTATAAATAGGAGCTAACAGCTGTTTTTATTAATTTTGTGAATACACATTAGCGATCTACTAAATCATCCATAGATTTTTATGGTGAATTATACTCTGATAGGCGAGCTAGCTCGGAATCAAACGAACAAGCTGGCCTTACCGAAGATGACAACACAAATTGTCGAACCTGGCTGGTGTGTCTAAGGTGTATATAATACAAAACGGACGGTTGTTTCAATAAGTGATCTGTTTGTAGCAATAATAAATATTTCAAATATGGCTTAAGAAACACTTGGCAAATTATATAACGTACTATATTTTATAATGAAAGTAAAGTGATATACATGATTAACTATATGAAAGAAGCAGTACTTGTCCATGAAATACAAGGGCATACATTATCAAGTGATTATTGCAACTATCAGCAGTATATTGAAAGGCTGTCGTGTTTCAGAAATTCAAAGCAGCTATTTACGAAGCTCTTGTTTAAAATTTTATGACGACAAAGAAAAAAAATTATGCATATTCTAGCAGAGTAGATCTGTAAGAAATTAGAAATATTTATGAGGTTGTAACATGATAAATATATTTATAATCTTCATTTTGGTAACTTTTTTTTCAGTGACATAGGCAAGTGCAAATGAAGGGTAAACAGATGGATGAACGATTAGATTCTTATTCAAAATTATTTAAATACACTTAGGCTTGTAATGATTTGTAAAATGAAAAAAAAAATTTTAAATTCTAAATCTGCGCTTAAAGAAGAAAACATATATAATCTATAAATCTATATCAACTATTGAATATTTATATGAATTTTAATGAAACCTTCCGATAAAATTTGGTTTTTTATTCTAATTTTAAAGAAGACCAAACAGTCAAAGCCATTTAT
>NC_142931.1:33688645-33693645 GCF_046866305.1 Octopus bimaculoides
TTCAATTTCTAACCGATAATAACACCACATTGTGACACATGAATTACGTTGCATAAAAAATCTATTTCCCATTTTTTCTATTTATTTTTATCTATTGTTTTTATTGTTTTGATTAAACCTGTGGACGCTGAGAATTTTGATGAATGACGTTTCAACTTGAGTAATAATATCCTTATATTCCGTTGTCCAATATATTTTTATATTTTATATAATACGCTGGGTGTTTTAAAAGGATTTAGCTACTTTTCCATCAGCTCTAACAACCACGTACGGTGTCCCACTTTTACTCACATATGTATATATATTTTTTTATATTTATACAGCATAAGTGCTTTAGTGAAAGATGTTGAAATCAAATACTTTGGTAAGAATGTTGCCAAAACGAATTTCAATATACAGTATTTGATGAATCGATTCAATGGTAATAATAATGGTTTCAAATTTTGGCACAGGGTCAGCCATTTTAAGCTAGAGGATCAGTCGATTACATAACCCCCAGTATTCAACTGGTACTTATTTTATCAAGTCAAAAGATGAAAAGCAAAATTGAGCTCGTCAGAATCTGAACACAATGTAAGGGTAGACGAAATGCCACTAATCTATTTGTCAAGCATTCTAAGGATTCTGCTGGCTCGTCACCTTACAATGCTATTAATTATGAAACTATACCTTTTTTTTCTTTTTCATTTCGTTTCTTCAAATAATGGTGTTCTCCATTTCATTAAGAGTATTAATTTAAAATTAATACAGTTTTATATATTATAGAAATGCATGAATATTATAGGTACTTCAGTCAATATTGCAAAATATGTTCTGGCTGTTTATAGATGCCAGTTTTAACATAATTCCATAAGTCTGCTCTGTGTGGACAGTTTTCAAGTTGTAGATTTAAGCCAAAACAAGTACTAGATCCCATTTGCTACAGAATTATGTCCATGGTAGTATGTTAACCGCAGCACAGTCAGCTAGCAAATTTATTTACTACTTTGTATTTAAGATAACACTACTATGTTCTCTCTTAATTTCTCAATATCAAAAGGTAAGTAAAAGCTCTAAATCTTAAATTCTTCACTCATCACTGAAAATGAATTCGTCAAGACATTCAACCATTGATTTTTTTTATATATATTAATCATATTACTACCATGTACACTTTAACAATACGTTCATTGTTCATAATGTCTGAAAATTATAAATTTATTGACTGTCACAAAGTTGTCTCTTTCATGTCAGCGGACAAATTAGAAACTGTTGACAAGATACGAGAATTTTCCTATTCTGAATAATTGGCTGGTTTATCGACTCAGTTATTCTTTAACTCTGTCTCATAATAGATGGTAATTTTTAATAAGGTGTAAGTTGAATAATACAATATTTCATGACCTTGTTGCTTCAGCTCAGGGAAACAAACGGGTGGCATCGCTTGAACTTAGGGAAGAAAATATGAAGAAAAATGGAACATAAATAGTGATGAACACGGTTGATGTAAATGGGAGCATAGAACAAGACAAGACAGTTATGTATCAGAAATATGAGGATCGATCATAATGAGTAAGCAATATAAACGAGGGTAGACAGTATTAGCCAAACGCATGGCAAAAAAGAAAACGATGCTGGTTTTCAAATAAAGAGTTGAAGATGGACACGATAAGGGTAAATATTAGAGACAGCTTCAGAGCACCATGTAAATATAAGAAAATAATCGTACAATATTTAAACTTATTGAGGATATTAATATATATATTTAGTCAAGTGCATAGGCAAATATTTTGAGGGAAGCGCAAGCTCTTGGATGATAGAATGTAAAATAGAACGTTGAACGAGGTCATGCTTCAAGCGCAGCAAACAAAAGATCTAAACAGAATAAGTGGGGAAGTGATATTTAAAATATCTGCAGTTACAGAGCGACTCGTTTCTAGAAGCTACTGGTATGAGAGTGTCTAAGGTTATCTGTAATTTATCTTGGTAATTAGTAGTACGTATATATCGAAATATGTCACCTTTTACAGAAACACACGCACACACATTTCTAATACTCACACACAAAGACATGCACACGCATATACAACAACATATGTAAATCGATGTGCACCACTAGTGACAATTACATTTTGAGGATATTTTTAATTGACAGAACAAAGTCGAAATAGGTTTTGGAAGAGACATACGGTGGCGTAGGTGGAAGTCAGATTTATAGGTATTAGTGGCGTACATTTGTGCTGTATAGATTAGAGTTCCGAGATTAAAGACATGACATTTTCCACATGTATTTGCGGGGTGGGGTGTTGTATCATTCTCTTGAGGAAATTCTTCGTTAGACTGCCATATATCTTGCGTGAATATGGTGTTGGCCGATTTTCTTTCATATTTATTCGTCGAAACGAAAACCATTGCTACGTGAAAACTCATGTTAGCCATTCACAAAAGCAGTTAACTTCAATTAAACATTTATTGTCACTATATTGCGAAAAACGTTTATGTGAAGTTAAATGCCTTTGTGAATCTCTGAATGGCTATCCGGTGTTTCCGCTCTGTAACCGTTTTAGTTATAAATGTTTCCCTTATACACATTGGAACAACATATTCAGTGGGATAAGAATAATTAGTATTTAGATATCTATCACTGATTTCATCATTTGCAAGAAATAAACAGTTATATTGGTCTTACGTCTACCAGAAGCCTATAATGTGTCTAATTGACAACATATATATATAAAAAAATTAATTCTGAAATAGATAACTGAGATTACACTGTGAAAACTATCCTATGTATGAGTGTGTGTGTGTGTGTGTGTCTGTTGATGGTAACAATGTCTTCTTGTTATGAAAGTGATTATGTCATCCAGGTGATGCAAGAGACTATATAGTCATAAACTTACTCTGTTTCCGACGTCTACTCACTGTGACTGAGAATATCTGACATGCAGTGTCTAAGTTCCTTGTGGAGAGCGTTTGCATGAAGAATAAGGATACGTACAATGTGGATGTGAGTGGGTATTGTAGGTTATAAGAGCAGCTGGACCTAATGTTCAGAAAGAAATGCGTACGAGATGTATTCAAAGCTTGAAATGTCCTTGACCTTTCAAACTTGGAAATAAGATTATTATTACAGAATTGGCAGAATTATACGGTATCCTTTGAAGAAAATGCAATACTGACTCTATTTCAAAGGATCTGGATTTATCGAATATCAGAGTATAGCTCTGAAACCGTCTGATGGAAGGTACTTTGAACTTTGTGATCTGTGTCTGTTTGGCAAAGCTGTTGATATTTTAACACTTGTTGAGTTAATGTATAACACTTGGATATTGACGAAATTGCTGGTGTGCCCGAAGACGTGATCCAAGTAACATTGTTGATTGTCTGCCATATAGAATGAAAATCAAATTCGAAATTGATCTTCAGCTATGCTGCTTCCGAAATTTTGATTATTAAGAATTGTATGTTAAAAGATTCCTTCAAATTTTTTTTTACTCATTACTGAGGGTAACACATCATTAGGGCACGATAAAGAAAACAGAAGAATTTGAAGTCTGTGTGTTACAGGAATACATAATTTATTTTCATATTCACGTTCTTCTGCGTGAGATATGGTGGCCGTAATAGAGACCAAGGTATATGTGTGCTAGTCACTACTGGATTTTCAGTCATACTCTTTGTGTGTAATGCGCTTATGCTTCTGAGCCACTTGGAATAGGTAACTGTTGATGGACTCCTCGAGTCCGATATGCTTTAAATTCTTACGAGATATGTGAGAACTTCAACAAATCCTATTTCCCTAAAATAATGAATATTATATCTCATGAAAAGGAACCGGATTAAATTTCTTATTTATTAAATGGGAAGAAATTATGTCAAAATTATGGATGAGGATTCAAAATTATGAGATGTAAGCACAGAAGCATGCTTATGCATATCCGTTTCCCTTATGCGAAGAGTTTACCGCCATCCATGATTCCTTGTTGATAAATTTCATTTATGGAGATTGCTCTTGGTTCACTTCTCGCAGCGTATTTCCTACATTTAAAGTGTTTTAGAGTTTGGGTTTACGCATGAACTGAAACCGTTTCGTAAGTTCCGTCTGCTGAATTCCATTCTTTAATCAATTGTTGTGTCATATTTCTACAGATTACAAATACAGAACATTATTCTTGTTTAATGATTTCTCACAGTCACATGGGTTTTGTTAAATGATGTTTAATATATTACATTCAAATGTTATTCAGTTGTTATTATGTATGTTTTTGTGCTATACATTTCAGCTTGGGGACCGCTTCGATTTTAATTTAAGCAAATAACTTTATTACAGTTTTGGACCTTTTGTATAAACGCAATAAAAATATTGCACACAATAAATATTTTCATTGTATTATTTGAGTTTGATGTTTTTTTTTTCATTATCTGTCCATTTCCATCTAAATAATACAAAATATTTCCATCTTTAATGAACGTAATATCTTCATTAATGTCCGTTTTCTCTTTGTTGCTTACAAACAGCGCTACTTCCCTTGAATATTCCGACAGAAGATTATCTTTACAATGTTTCCAAAGTGCCTTATAATAGCGGGAAAGCAATTAGCAGCTATAAAATAGTCATTCAAGTAGAAGATTCATGCCCGATATCAGTTCTTTCTTGAGATATTTCATAGGCAGTGTGTGGGGGTAAGTTGAATACATATTTTTACTCAGTTTTACAAAACAGCTGGTATAAAATTGTGAGTAAAGGAAAAACAAACAGTGACAGTTATACAAAGGCATTCACATTCTGTCACACACACATATGTAAATATTATAGCTTTGTCGGGTAATTTATAAGTTTAAATTGTAATCACCTATATCTACGTTCGATTTCACTGTGTGGAACATTATGTAAGTCATTAAAATGACTAGTCAGTAGAATTTGTTTTACGTAAAGAATGCAAAAGCCTAATATAGACAGACACATACAAACACATATATACATACCCATATTTACCGAAATGTCTGTCTGTATGTATGTA